>NC_087304.1:2100000-2344166 GCF_015220805.1 Pogoniulus pusillus | reverse complement strand
CCCGCCCCTCTGCTCCCTAACCCCCCTGGCCAAGCCTCCGACCTCACCTTGAACACAAGGCAAAGCCTGGGGTGAGGCAGAAGGGCGTTTGGGAGCCCCTGCTGGGCCCTCAGCTTTCTGGCAGGGCTGCTGTGTCTCTGTCTTACCCTGTCTGTTTCTGTCTCTTGCCTGCTTGTATCCTCTGCTAAGCTGTGAGTATAAAGCTCCATTCTGTGATTCCCAGAGGCTGAGTCTGTTCTGGGTGATGCTCTTCAGTGTGAGGGTGCAGGGAACACCCAAACCATCACAGTGGAGCTGGAGGCCAGGAGGTTGTGAGACTGAGCCCTCTGAATAGAGTCACACAGTGAGTGGCTAACTCCTGCTGCAGCTCTGGAGCCCACTGCAGTGCTTGCCACTGCAAAGGCCCTGTGCTGTCTGCAGCCTTGGGGTGACCTGATGAGACCTCTGCACTTTGGCCACAACAACTCCAAGCAGCACTACAGGCTGGGGACAGAGTGGCTGGAAAGCAGACAGGAGGAAAGGGACCTGGGGGTGCTGGTAGATAGTAGGCTGAAGAGGAGGCAGCAGTGCCCAGGTGGGCAGCAGAGCCAATGGCATCCTGGGCTGGCTCAGGAGCAGTGTGGGCAGCAGGACAAGCGAGGTTCTTGTGCCCCTGTACTCAGCACTGCTCAGGCCACCCCTGCAGTGCTGTGTCCAGTTCTGGGCTCCTGCATTGCAGAGAGCTGTGGAGGTGCTGGAAGGTGTCCAGAGAAGGGCAGCAAGGCTGGGGAGGGGCCTGGAGCAGAGCCCTGTGAGGAGAGGCTGAGGGAGCTGGGGGGGTGCAGCCTGCAGCAGAGGAGGCTGAGGGCAGAGCTGATTGCTGCCTGCAGCTGCCTGCAGGGAGGCTGTAGCCAGGTGGGGTTGGGCTCTGCTGCCAGGCAGCCAGGGCCAGAGCAAGGGGCCCCAGGCTGAAGCTGTGGCAGGGCAGGTTGAGGCTGGATGTTGTTAGGAAGTTGCTGGCAGAGAGAGTGATTGGCACTGGAATGGGCTGCCCAGGGAGGTGGTGGAGTGGCTGTGGCTGGAGGTGTTGCAGCCAAGCCTGGCTGGGGCACTGAGTGCCATGGTCTGGTTGACTGGATAGGGCTGGAGGATAGGTTGGCCTGGATGTCTCTTCCAACCTGGTTGATTCTATGATTCTAAAGTGATGTTTGGGCCACTTTGTCCTTTTTGGGGGGGTCATAAAACGTGGTGGTTGTGGAGCAGATTGTGAGGCAGGGAGGAGGAATTTGTCTTTCCTTGTTCTGCTTGAGGTTTGAGGCCATAACCAATCACTTCCTGCCTCCTGAAGCATCCCTAAGTTCCAGACTTTTCCTTTCTTGCCTTCAACAGAGAAAATATGGTGTGGTCCTGGATGAAATTAAAGGCAATGCTTGTCCTGAGCTCCAGGCAGTGAGGATGTTTGCAGAGTATCTTTCAAATGAGAGTCAGAGGTAAGTCTGAGAACAGGCTGGAACTCCAACCCTGCCTAACACTTTCCCTCCTGCAAAGCTTCCTGCCAAACCCTTCTTCTTCTGCTGTCATTTCTCTAGGCTCAGAGTAGATCAGAATTGGGCAAGAACCTTTTAATACCAAAACACATCCAAATTATGGAATGGTTGAGGGTGGAAGGGAGCTCCAAACTCAGCCAGGTGCAAGCTTCCTGCCATAGGCAGGGACACCTCCCACTAGAACAGGTTGCTCAAGGTCTCATCCAGCCTGGTGCTGAACACCTTCAGGGAGGTTGTGGAGCACAGAAGCACCCAATGTGATCTTTGATCACATTGGGTGCTTCTGTGCTCCACAACCTCCCTGGGCAAACCTGTGCCAGTGTCTCACCACCCTCCCTGCCAACAACTTCTTCCTAACATCCACTTTCAATCTCCCCTCTGCCACTCCAAACCCATTCCTCCTCCTCCTCTCATTACAAGCCCTTGTCAATAGTCTCTTCCCAGCCCTCCTGTTGCCCCCTTCAGATCCTGGAAGGTCACTCCAAGGTCTCCTCAAAGCCTTCTCCTCTCCACGCTGCAGAGCCCCAAACTCTCCCAGCCTGTGCCCATAGCAGAGCTGCTCCTGCCTATGTCCCCTCCCTGGTCTCACAGCAATCCTCCTGCTCCTGAGCAGGAGGCCAAGGGGCCAGAACCACCTGCAGCTCCTCACCACCCTGCACTGTGCCAGGGCTGCTTGTCTGGATCCCCCCAGGGCTCAGCCTGCTCCCAGCACCATGCACTGAGGGTTGGGTGCTGACATCAGAGCTGGATTTAGGAAAGAGTCAGCCCAGACCTAAGGGAGAAGTTTTTGATGTAGGGGATGGTGCCCAGAAAGGTGAGAGCTGCCCCTGCCCAAGCACCAATCCAGGCTGGGCAGTGCCAGGCTGCAGAGCAGCCCTGAGCAGAGGCACTTGGGGGTGCTGCTGGAGGAGAAGCTCAGCAGGAGCCAGCAGTGTGCACTTGCAGCCCAGAGAGCCAAGCAGAGCCTGGGCTGCAGCAGCAGCAGTGTGGCCAGCAGGGCCAGGGAGGGGATTCTGCCCCTCTGCTGTGCTCTGCTGAGACCCCACCTGGAGTCCTGCATCCAGCTCTGGAGCCCCTGGGCCAAGAGGGCTGTGGAGATGCTGGAGAGTGTCCAGAGCAGGGCCAGGAGGATGCTGAGAGGCTGCAGCAGCTCTGCTGTGAGCACAGCCTGAAAGAGTTGGGGCTGTGCAGGCTGGAGCAGAGGAGGCTCCCAGGTGACCTTCTTGTGGCCTGCCAGGACCTGAAGGGGGCTCCAAAAAAGCTGGGGAGGGACTTTGGAGGCTGTGAAGGAGTGGCAGGAGTGGAGGGAATGGAGCAGAGCTGGAGGTGGGGAGAGTGAGGCTGGAGGTGAGGAGGAAGTTGTTGAGCAGGAGAGTGGTGAGAGCCTGGCAGGGGCTGCCCAGGGAGGTGGTTGAGGCCCCATGGCTGGAGGTGTTTGAGGCCAGGCTGGCTGAGGCTGTGTGCAGCCTGCTCTAGGGTAGGGTGTCCCTGGGCATGGCAGGGCTTGGCACTGCCTGCTCCTTGTGCTCCCTTCCAACCCTGCCTGATTCCAGGGGAGCAGCTCAGGCTTCTGCTGGGCAGGGTCTGGCTCTGTGACACAAACACCTCTTGCTCATCCTGCCTGCTGATGAAGAATCCTCACCCACAGCACCATCAGCTTCCTCCACTGCTGGAGGAGAAGACAAGACACAACCTGAGGGCTTAGCAACCTTCCAACCCTGACTGATTCTGTGATCCCTGACACCATTCCTGCTCAGGCTGTTTGGGGGCTCTGAGCATCCTGCTCTGCCTGGGGCTGTCACTGCTGCCTGCAGTGGGGTTGGTCTGGATGACCTTTAAAGCTCTCTTCCCGCCCAGCCCATAGCAGAGCTGCCTCAGCCCTCTGAGCATCTTCATCCTCAACCAATCACTACATTCTCTGCCCTTTGCTCTCCACAGGGATGCAATTGTTGCTGAGCTGGATAAGAAAATGGCCAAAAGTGTTGATGTGACCAACACAACCTTCCTGCTGATGGCTGCTTCCATCTACTTCCACGACAAGAACCCCGACGCAGCCCTGCGCACCCTGCACCAGGGAGACAGCCTGGAGTGGTGAGTGCAGCCCAGGCTGGCAGCACAGCCAAGCCTTGCCCACAGGGAGCTGCCTGAGCTCTGAAAGCCTTCAAACCATTGAGAGCTCCTTAGAGGTTTGCCTTGGAGGCATTAAGTGATTTGCAGTGGGATGAGATTGAACAAGGCCAAGTGCAGGGTTCTGCGCAGGACAGTGGCCGCCCTGAGGCCCTCACCAGCTTCATTGTTCTGTCACAGCACTTGGGCAAACCACCAGAGGTGAGGTTGGGTTTGTTGTCCTCAGCCTGCTGCCTGCTGCTGTGGGCAGGGTGTGTGTCCCCAGTGCACCTCTGCTTGGGTGTGGTGTGTCCAGGCACCAGTGGTGTCCCCCAGGGAGCAGTGCTGGGCACAGTCCTGATCAGTGTCTTTATTGATGATCTGGAGCAGGGGATTGAGTCCAGCAGCAGTGAGTTTGCAGATGACAGCAAGCTAGGAGCAGCTGTGGAGCTGTTGGAGGGTAGCAGAGCCCTGCAGAGGGCACCATGCCAGGCTGGATGGGTGAGCAGAGGCCAAGGGGATGAGACTGAACAAGGCCAAGGGCAGGTTCTGCACTTTGGTCACAACAACCCCAAGCAGCACTACAGGCTGGGGCCAGAGTGGCTGAGAGCAGCCAGGAGGAAAGGGCCCTGGGGGTACTGATAGAGAGTAGCTGGAGATGAGGCAGCAGTGTGCCCAGGTGGCCAAGAGAGCCAATGGCATCCTGGGCTGGCTCAGGAGCAGTGTGGGCAGCAGGACAAGGGAGGTTCTTGTGCCCCTGTGCTCAGCACTGCTCAGGCCACCCCTGCAGTGCTGTGTCCAGTTGTGGGCTCCTGAATTGCAGAGAGCTGTTGAGGTGCTGGAAGGTGTTTGGAGAAGGGCAGCAAGGCTGGGGAGGGGCCTGGAGCACAGCCCTGTGAGGAGAGGCTGAGGGAGCTGGGGGGGTGCAGCCTGCAGCAGAGGAGGCTGAGGGCAGAGCTGATTGCTGCCTGCAGCTGCCTGCAGGGAGGCTGTAGCCAGGTGGGGTTGGGCTCTGCTGCCAGGCAGCCAGGGCCAGAAGAAGGGGCCCCAGGCTGAAGCTGTGGCAGGGCAGGTTGAGGCTGGATGTTGTTAGGAAGTTGCTGGCAGAGAGAGTGATTGGCACTGGAATGGGCTGCCCAGGGAGGTGGTGGAGTGGCTGTGGCTGGAGGTGTTGCAGCCAAGCCTGGCTGGGGCACTGAGTGCCATGGTCTGGTGGCTGGGCAGGGCTGGGGGCTGGGTTGGGCTGTTGGAGCTTGGAGCTCTCTGCCAACCTGCTCTGTTCTGTGATTCCTCAGGAACAGAGCAGTTCTGGGGAGCTCTTGTGGTGGGAACAGAGGTAGCTTGGCAAGACTGTGTGCTCCAGGGGGAGGAAAGGTCAGGGAAGCAAATCTCTTGGAGCTGTGAGCTGAGGTCTCCCTGATGCTTCTCTTGAGCCAACTCTTTAAGGTCTAATTCTCAAGGGCAGGACTTGCAGAGGTCTTGCTGGTCTGAGCTGGGGCTGCTGACATTCAGGGCACTGAGAGCAGCAGGTCTTGGCTGACTGTGAACCCTTGCTCTTGGCCTCTGGGAGCTGCCTGAGCTCTGGCTGATCTCTGAAAGCCTTGAAACCATTGAGAACTCCTTAGAGGTTTGCCTTCGAGGCAGTAAGTGATTTGCTGCTCCTCCTGCTCCATCCTATTGCTCCCCTGTGGAGCTTAAGAACCTGAGTTATTGATCCATCTGAGTCCAGAGCTGCTGAGCTGAGCACTGTGTCCTTACAGCGAGGAGCATGTGGAGCTCAGAGCAGGTTGCCCTCTTCCAGCTCCTGCTCTCTTGGTTCCTGGGCACTGGCAGCACCTCTCTGCTGAGCAGCAGGCTCCCAGGCCATGTGGCAAGTCTGCAGCTGTGGAAATCACTTTGCTTTTGTTCCTTGCAGCACAGCCATGATGATCCAGATCCTCCTGAAGCTTGACAGGCTCGATCTGGCCCGGTAGGTTTGTGTCCTTTTGCTTCCTACAGCTGCTTTGGTGGGCTGGGCCTCGAGGGGGAAATTCTCATCACCAACCTGCCCCAGGGCACAGCATCTTACCCCCTGCCATGGCCTCAGCAGCTCTGTGTGCAACAGAGCTTGGGGGGGGGGCTGGAGCACAGCCCTGTGAGGAGAGGCTGAGGGAGCTGGGGGGGTGCAGCCTGCAGCAGAGGAGGCTCAGGGCAGAGCTGATTGCTGCCTGCAGCTGCCTGCAGGGAGGCTGTAGCCAGGTGGGGTTGGGCTCTGCTGCCAGGCAGCCAGGGCCAGAAGAAGGGGCCCCAGGCTGAAGCTGTGGCAGGACAGGTTGAGACTGGATGTGGGGAGGAAGTTGCTGGCAGAGAGAGTGATTGGCACTGGAATGGGCTGCCCAGGGAGGTGGTGGAGTGGCTGTGGCTGGAGGTGTTGCAGCCAAGCCTGGCTGGGGCACTGAGTGCCATGGTCTGGTGGCTGGGCAGGGCTGGGGGCTGGGTTGGACTGTTGGAGCTTGGAGCTCTCTGCCAACCTGCCTGATTCTGTGTGTGGGGATGGAAGTTCTGCACAGGCTGTGGAGAGAATGGAGCTGCTGGAGCTGAAGGAGGAGCTGGAGCTCAGGGTTCACCTCTGCATTTGTGGCTCCCTGGCTCTGGCTTTCTGCCTTCCCACTGGGAAGTAAAACCCAACCAGGAGACCTTCCCCAGCTTCTTTCAGAGGGGCTGTGCTTAGCCTGCTGGGGCTGCTCTGCTCCAGCACTGCAGGAGCTGAGAGGGGAAGCTGCAGCCTTTGGGGCTGAGCTGCAGGGAGCTGCTTTGCTGCCTGCTCTCTGACTCCCACTTCTGCTTCTGCAGCAAGGAACTGAAGAAGATGCAGGAGCAGGACGAGGATGCGACCCTCACCCAGCTGGCCACAGCCTGGGTCAATCTGGCCACGGTGAGTGTCTGAGCTGCCCCTGGGCCTGCAGGCCTCTTCCTCACTGCCCTGCTCACACCCTGCCTGCAGAGAGGCCTGCAGGGCTCGGGGCCTTCGGGGCCTCTCCCCTTTCCTACAGAACTGATTGGTGGCCTCAGCCCTCCCCCCTTGCTGTGCTCCTCAGCCCTCCCCCCTTGCTGTGCTCCTCAGCCCTCCCCCCTTGCTGTGCTCCTCAGCCCTCCCCCCTTGCTGTGCTCCTCAGCCCTCCCCCCTTGCTGTGCTCCTCAGCCCTCCCCCCTTGCTGTGCTCCTCAGCCCCCCCCCCCTTGCTGTGCTCCTCAGCCCCCCCTTGCTGTGCTCCTCGCCCCCCCCCCTTGCTGTGCTCCTCAGCCCTCCCCCTTGCTGTGCTCCTCAGCCCCCCCCCTTGCTGTGCTCCTCAGCCCCCCCCTTGCTGTGCTCCTCAGCCCTCCCCCCTTGCTGTGCTCCTCGGCCTCCCCCCCCTTGCTGTGCTCCTCGGCCTCCCCCCCCTTGCTGTGCTCCTCGGCCTCCCCCCCCTTGCTGTGCTCCTCGGCCTCCCCCCCCCTTGCTGTGCTCCTCGGCCTCCCCCCCCTTGCTGTGCTCCTCGGCCTCCCCCCCCTTGCTGTGCTCCTCGGCCTCCCCCCCCTTGCTGTGCTCCTCGGCCTCCCCCCCCTTGCTGTGCTCCTCGGCCTCCCCCCCCTTGCTGTGCTCCTCGGCCTCCCCCCCCTTGCTGTGCTCCTCGGCCTCCCCCCCCTTGCTGTGCTCCTCGGCCTCCCCCCCCTTGCTGTGCTCCTCGGCCTCCCCCCCCTTGCTGTGCTCCTCGGCCTCCCCCCCCTTGCTGTGCTCCTCGGCCTCCCCCCCCCTTGCTGTGCTCCTCGGCCTCCCCCCCCTTGCTGTGCTCCTCAGCCCTCCCCCCTTGCTGTGCTCCTCAGCCCTCCCCCCTTGCTGTGCTCCTCAGCCCTCCCCCCTTGCTGTGCTCCTCAGCCCTCCCCCCTTGCTGTGCTCCTCAGCCCTCCCCCCTTGCTGTGCTCCTCAGCCCTCCCCCCCTTGCTGTGCTCCTCAGCCCTCCCCCCTTGCTGTGCTCCTCAGCCCTCCCCCCTTGCTGTGCTCCTCAGCCCTCCCCCCTTGCTGTGCTCCTCAGCCCTCCCCCCTTGCTGTGCTCCTCAGCCCTCCCCCCTTGCTGTGCTCCTCAGCCCTCCCCCCTTGCTGTGCTCCTCAGCCCTCCCCCCTTGCTGTGCTCCTCAGCCCTCCCCCCTTGCTGTGCTCCTCAGCCCTCCCCCCTTGCTGTGCTCCTCAGCCCTCCCCCCTTGCTGTGCTCCTCAGCCCTCCCCCCTTGCTGTGCTCCTCAGCCCTCCCCCCTTGCTGTGCTCCTCAGCCCTCCCCCCTTGCTGTGCTCCTCAGCCCTCCCCCCTTGCTGTGCTCCTCAGCCCTCCCCCCTTGCTGTGCTCCTCAGCCCTCCCCCCTTGCTGTGCTCCTCAGCCCTCCCCCCTTGCTGTGCTCCTCAGCCCTCCCCCCTTGCTGTGCTCCTCAGCCCTCCCCCCTTGCTGTGCTCCTCAGCCCTCCCCCCTTGCTGTGCTCCTCAGCCCTCCCCCCTTGCTGTGCTCCTCAGCCCTCCCCCCTTGCTGTGCTCCTCAGCCCTCCCCCCTTGCTGTGCTCCTCAGCCCTCCCCCCTTGCTGTGCTCCTCAGCCCTCCCCCCTTGCTGTGCTCCTCAGCCCTCCCCCCTTGCTGTGCTCCTCAGCCCTCCCCCCTTGCTGTGCTCCTCAGCCCTCCCCCCTTGCTGTGCTCCTCAGCCCTCCCCCCTTGCTGTGCTCCTCAGCCCTCCCCCCTTGCTGTGCTCCTCAGCCCTCCCCCCTTGCTGTGCTCCTCAGCCCTCCCCCCTTGCTGTGCTCCTCAGCCCTCCCCCCTTGCTGTGCTCCTCAGCCCTCCCCCCTTGCTGTGCTCCTCAGCCCTCCCCCCCTTGCTGTGCTCCTCAGCCCTCCCCCCTTGCTGTGCTCCTCAGCCCTCCCCCCTTGCTGTGCTCCTCAGCCCTCCCCCCTTGCTGTGCTCCTCAGCCCTCCCCCCTTGCTGTGCTCCTCAGCCCTCCCCCCTTGCTGTGCTCCTCAGCCCTCCCCCCTTGCTGTGCTCCTCAGCCCTCCCCCCTTGCTGTGCTCCTCAGCCCTCCCCCCTTGCTGTGCTCCTCAGCCCTCCCCCCTTGCTGTGCTCCTCAGCCCTCCCCCCTTGCTGTGCTCCTCAGCCCTCCCCCCTTGCTGTGCTCCTCAGCCCTCCCCCCTTGCTGTGCTCCTCAGCCCTCCCCCCTTGCTGTGCTCCTCAGCCCTCCCCCCTTGCTGTGCTCCTCAGCCCTCCCCCCTTGCTGTGCTCCTCAGCCCTCCCCCCTTGCTGTGCTCCTCAGCCCTCCCCCCTTGCTGTGCTCCTCAGCCCTCCCCCCTTGCTGTGCTCCTCAGCCCTCCCCCCTTGCTGTGCTCCTCAGCCCTCCCCCCTTGCTGTGCTCCTCAGCCCTCCCCCCTTGCTGTGCTCCTCAGCCCTCCCCCCTTGCTGTGCTCCTCAGCCCTCCCCCCTTGCTGTGCTCCTCAGCCCTCCCCCCTTGCTGTGCTCCTCAGCCCTCCCCCCTTGCTGTGCTCCTCAGCCCTCCCCCCTTGCTGTGCTCCTCAGCCCTCCCCCCTTGCTGTGCTCCTCAGCCCTCCCCCCTTGCTGTGCTCCTCAGCCCTCCCCCCTTGCTGTGCTCCTCAGCCCTCCCCCCTTGCTGTGCTCCTCAGCCCTCCCCCCTTGCTGTGCTCCTCAGCCCTCCCCCCTTGCTGTGCTCCTCAGCCCTCCCCCCTTGCTGTGCTCCTCAGCCCTCCCCCCTTGCTGTGCTCCTCAGCCCTCCCCCCTTGCTGTGCTCCTCAGCCCTCCCCCCTTGCTGTGCTCCTCAGCCCTCCCCCCTTGCTGTGCTCCTCAGCCCTCCCCCCTTGCTGTGCTCCTCAGGCTCCCCCAGCTGTGCCCCTCAGGCCCCGCAGCTGCCAGAGGGAAGAGCTCAGCCTCACTGGAGTCGTTCCCCGAGCACGGAGGCACAGAGCAGGCAGCTGCAGTGTCAGTGCAGCCCAAGGGCCACAGGGAATTGTCTGCTCAGAGCAGCCCAGCCTGGAGCACAGCTGAGGGGCAGAGCCAGGCACTGTTGGGCAGTCCAGAGAGAGCCAAACAAGTGAAGCCCAAAGTGATGCTTCAGCATTGGGTTGGTGTTAGGACACCCTTCCAGCAGCCCTTCTGGGCCCTTGGTTGAGGCACTTAGTGCCATGGTCTGCTTGGTTGGACAAGGCTGGGTGCTAGGTTGGAGTGGAGGAGCTTGGAGGTCTCTTCCAACCTGCCTGACTCTGTGATTCTGTGACTTTCCTTGAGATCTTCACTTCCAGAAGGGATCTCTCCTCAAGCTGCTGCATAGGGAAACCTTCCTGAAGCTGGAACCTTTTGGAAATCCAAATGTTTAATCATAATCATCAGGGCCAGGAGGATGCTGAGAGGCTGCAGCAGCTCTGCTGTGAGCACAGCCTGAAAGAGTTGGGGCTGTGCAGGCTGGAGCAGAGGAGGCTCCCAGGTGACCTTCTTGTGGCCTGCCAGCATCTGAAGGGGGCTCCAAAAGAGCTGGGGAGGGACTTTTGAGGCTGTGAGGGAGTGGCAGGAGTGGGGGGGATGGAGCAGAGCTGGAGGTGGGGAGAGTGAGGCTGGAGGTGAGGAGGAAGTTGCTGAGCAGGAGAGTGGTGAGAGCCTGGCAGGGGCTGCCCAGGGAGGTGGTTGAGGCCCCATGGCTGGAGGTGTTTGAGGCCAGGCTGGGTGAGGCTGTGTGCAGCCTGCTCTAGGGTAGGGTGTCCCTGGGCATGGCAGGGGTTGGCACTGCCTGCTCCTTGTGCTCCCTTCCAACCCTGCCTGATTTTAGGATTCTATAAACCTCTCACTCAGGACCCTTCACTACCTCAAACAGCTGAAGAAGTCTTTTTGAAGTGTTTTTCTTTTCCCTCCCGAGTGCACACTTGGAGCCTTTGATCATTTAACTGCTTCTTGACATTTAAGGGCTTTGCCTTTCTCTTACCTGTGCTCTGACACTGATCTCCTGTGGGGCAGGAGGTGCCAACAGCTGGCAGCATTGCTTCTCACACTTCCATCCTCTGCTTTGTCATCCTAGCTGCTAATTTAGTGCCTGCCCCCTTCACCCCTGGCAAGGCCACCCAGGCTTTGCAGCACTGACACTGTTGGGTGTTCATCTCTTCCCTTGGCAGGGTGGGGAGAAGCTCCAAGATGCTTACTACATCTTCCAAGAGATGGCAGACAAATGCTCCTCCACCCTCCTGCTGCTGAATGGACAAGCAGCCTGCTACATGGCCCAGGGCAAGTGGGATGATGCTGAAGGAGTGCTTCAGGAGGCACTGGACAAGGTACCCTCTGCTCTGGCCAGGCAGATTTGCTGCCAGGGTGGGCAGAGCAGAACAGCAAGGAGCTGGACTTGCAAACCCCACTGAGGAAGGTCATGGTTGGGGTCTCCCTTTTCTTCCTCTCCTCCTGCAGCAAAGGGAGCTGCAGGCTTGGCAGGAGCTGTGGTGGCAGGGCTGGGCCTGGTGTGGCATAGGAGAGGTGACAGCTAAAGGAGTTTGCTTGCTCTTGTCTTTGCAGGACAGTGGCCACCCTGAGACCCTCATCAACTTCATTGTTCTGTCACAGCACTTGGGCAAACCACCAGAGGTGAGGTTGGGTTTGTTGTCCTCAGCCAGCAGCCTGCTGCTGTGGGCAGGGTGTGTGTCCCCAGTGCACCTCTGCTTGGGTGTGGTGTGTCCAGGCACCAGTGGTGTCCCCCAGGGAGCAGTGCTGGGCACAGTCCTGTTCAGTGTCTTTATTGATGATCTGGAGCAGGGGATTGAGTCCAGCAGCAGTGAGTTTGCAGATGGCAGCAAGCAGGGAGCAGCTGTGGAGCTGTTGGAGGGGAGCAGAGCCCTGCAGAGGGACCTGGCCAGGCTGCATGGGTGGGCAGAGGCCAAGGGGATGAGACTGAACAAGGCCAAGGGCAGGTTCTGCACTTTGGCCACAACAACTCCAAGCAGCACTGCAGGCTGGGGCCAGAGTGGCTGAGAGCAGCCAGGCAGAGAGGGAGCTCGGGGTGGTGGCAGAGAGGAGCTGCAGAGGAGGCAGCAGTGCCCAGGTGGGCAGCAGAGCCAATGGCATCCTGGGCTGGCTCAGGAGCAGTGTGGGCAGCAGGGCAAGGGAGGTTCTTGTGCCCCTGTGCTCAGCACTGCTCAGGACACCCCTGCAGTGCTGTGTCCAGTTCTGGGCTCCTCCATTGCAGAGAGCTGTTGAGGTGCTGGAAGGTGTTTGGAGAAGGGCAGCAAGGCTGGGGAGGGGCCTGGAGCACAGCCCTGTGAGGAGAGGCTGAGGGAGCTGGGGGGGTGCAGCCTGCAGCAGAGGAGGCTGAGGGCAGAGCTGATTGCTGCCTGCAGCTGCCTGCAGGGAGGCTGTAGCCAGGTGGGGTTGGGCTCTGCTGCCAGGCAGCCAGGGCCAGAAGAAGGGCCCCAGGCTGAAGCTGTGGCAGGGCAGGTTGAGGCTGGATGTGAGGAAAAAGTTGCTGGCAGAGAGAGTGATTGGCACTGGAATGGGCTGCCCAGGGAGGTGGTGGAGTGGCTGTGGCTGGAGGTGTTGCAGCCAAGCCTGGCTGGGGCACTGAGTGCCATGGTCTGGTGTCTGGGCAGGGCTGGGGGCTGGGTTGGGCTGTTTGAGCTTGGAGCTCTCTCCCAACCTGCCTGATTCTGTGTGTGGGGATGGAAGTTCTGCACAGGCTGTGGAGAGAATGGAGCTGCTGGAGCTGAAGGAGAAGCTGGAGCTCAGGGTTCACCTCTGCATTTGTGGCTCCCTGGCTCTGGCTTTCTGCCTTCCCACTGGGAAGTAAAACCCAACCAGGAGACCTTTTCCAGGTTGGGCTGGAGGAACTTGGAGCTCTCTCTCTACCTGTTTGGTTCTGTGATTCCTCAGGAACAGAGCAGTTCTGGGGAGCTCTTGTGGTGGGAACAGAGGTGGCTTGGCAAGGCTGTGTGCTCCAGGGGAAGCAAAGGTCAGGGAAGCAAATCCCTTGGAGCTGTGAGCTGAGGTCTCCCTGATGCTTCTCTTGAGCCAACTCTTTAAGGTCTAATTCTCAAGGGCAGGGCTTGCAGAGGTCTTGCTGCTCTGAGCTGGGGCTGCTGACATCCAGGGCACTGAGAGCAGCAGGTCTTGGCTGACTGTGACCCCCACAGGCTGAAATGTGATTGTTGAGCCTCTTGGCTCCTGCTCCTCTTACCAGGTCGTTTTGTCTCGCCCCATCAGGTCACCAACCGCTACCTGTCCCAGCTGAGGGATGCACACAAAACCCACCCCTTCATCAAGGAGTATCAGGCAAAGGTACTCAGCAGCTCCTCATCTGCAGCTGAACTTCTCAGGCCTCCAACCAATGCCTGAGTGGATTCTTCCCCAGCCAACCTGACCAGCTCTGAGGGGGCAGCTCCATGGCCTCCCTCTGCCAACGTTTCCCATCCCTCATGGTTGCTTCTGGGAGGCCTGAGCCAGGTGGTAGAGAAGTGAAAAACTCTTCCTGGCAGCAGAGCTCTGAGGTGCTGGTTCAGAAGTTTGTTGCTGTCAGACCTTGCTTAAAGAGAGGAAAAATCCCTGTGGGAGAGGGGATCTGGGGAGGGGGAAGAAGGACAAAGGTGGCAGTGAAGGGCTAAGGGATCGAGCCGAAGAAGACAGAAGTGAGAGCAGTGAGCTGGGCCTGGGGAGCTGTGGCAGTGCTTTGCTCATCCACCAGAGCAGCTCTGACTGAATTGTCTCTGGAGTTCCAAGGTGCTTTGATGGATTCCTGGAATGGTTTGGGCTGGGAGAGACCTTGGAGCTGCTCCAGCTCCAGCTGCTCATTTTCTTGTTGGCTTTGCCTTGCAGGAGAACGACTTTGACCGCTTGGCCATGCAGTATGCCCCCAGTGCCTGAGGAGAGGGCCAGGAGCCTGTGGAGCTGCCCTGGGAGGTGGGCTTCATCTGCAGAACCTCTCTGGCAGCACCAAAAAGTGCCCCCTGCCCCTCCCTGATCTGGCTTAAGGCATCATGGCAGGGCCTTGTGACCCAGCACGCCGGAGCTAAACCTGCCTGTACCACAGAGCCCCTTGAATGTGGCTGCTCTGTGCCTCAAACGTTCCTAATAAAGCCTTTTCCATATCCCTCTGCCTCTTAATTCCTGGAATTCAACTAATCCCACTCTGGAACTGAGCCTTATGCTGAGGCTGCACTTGTGGGAAGAGCAGGAAGATTGATTTTGGGCACCTGCAGGGAGTATGTAGCTCAAATCCTGGCTCCTTGCTCTGCCTGATGCCTCTGGCTTTGGCTTCAGCAGCCTCTGGGACACAGCCACAGCTGCAGGGGTGACAAAAATAAACTAATCCTACTGTAATAGGCTCAGCCTTAATCTGAACTTGGTGAAGTGGCAGCTGCTCAGGCCCTGGAGCCAGCAAGGTGCATCCTGCAGGACCTGGGGACACTCTCTGGTCCCTCCTGAAGGGTGCTGGTGGTTGAAGCTGGCCTGTGGTGGAGCACAGGGGCTGCAGCTGGGGAGCTTGGGGTTCATCTGCAGAGCCTCTCTGAGAAAGACAGAGGGTGAAGGGGATAAGTTAGTGCTGGGGAGTCAAGGGAGGTTCTCCTCCCCCTCTGCTCTGCTCTGCTCTGCTGAGACCTCATCTTGAGTAGTGCGTTCAGGTTTGGGCTCCCCAGTTGAAGAGGGACAGGGAACTGCTGGAGAGAGTCCAGCAGAGGGCTGTGAGGATGATGAGGGGACAGCAGCACTGCCTGGGGAGGAGAGGCTGAGGGCCCTGGGGCTGCTTAGTCTGGAGAAGACTGAGAGGGGATTGAATCAATGTTTATCAATATCTGAGGGCTGGGGGTCAGGAGGAGGGGACAGGCTCTGCTCACTGCTCCCTGGCACAGGACAAGCAGCACTGGATGGAAGCTGCAGCACAGGAGGTTGTAGCTCAACACAAGGGGGAACTTCTTGCCTGGAAGGATCCCAGAGCCCTGGCACAGGCTGCCCAGAGAGGTTGTGGAGCCTTCCCAGGCCTGTCTGGATGTGTTCCTGTGTGCCCTGAGCTGGATTGGATGCTCCTGCTCTGGCAGGGGGGGATTGGACTTGATCTCTTTGTCTCCCTTCCAACCCCTGACATCCTCTGATCCTGTGATCCTGACTAGAATCCAGAAGGAAATGTTTCCTCATGAGCACAGCTGGATGCTGGAATCACCTCCCAAGGGCAGCAGTGGAGTCTCCTCCATGGGGCAGTCTTCAGACTCAGCTGGACAGGAGGGTGCTGAGCCAGCACCCTTCAGCTGCACCATCACCTAGAAAGGTTGCCCCAAGCGGTTTTTGGGGTCCCCTTGATTCTGGCACCACAAAGTGCTCTCTGCACTGCCTGATTGGTGGATTTGGTGGCTGTGGGGAGGCTGTGGATGTGCTCTATCTGGACTTCAGCAAGGCCTTTGACACTGTCCCCCACAGCAAACTGCTGGCTAAGCTGTCAGCCCATGGCTTGGATGGCAACACTCTGTGCTGGGTTAGGAACTGGCTGGAGGGCAGAGCCCAGAGAGTGGTGGTGAATGGTGCCACATCCAGCTGGCATCTGTCACTGGTGGTGTCCCTCAGGGATCAGTGCTGGGCCCCATCCTCTTTAACATCTTCATAGATGATCTGGATGAGGGCATGGAGTCAGTCATCAGCAAGTGTGCAGATGACACCAAGCTGGGGGCAGATGTGGCTGGGTTGGAGGGCAGAAGGGCTCTGCAGCAGGACCTTGACTGCCTGGACAGATGGGCAGAGGCCAAGGGGATGGAGTTCAATAGCTCCAAGTGCAGGGTGCTGCACTTTGGCCACAGCAACCCCATGCAGAGATACAGGCTGGGGTCGGAGTGGCTGAGAGCAGCCAAACAGAGAGGGATCTGGGGGTGCTGATTGATACCCACCTGAACATGAGCCAGCAGTGTGCCCAGGTGGCCAAGAGAGCCAGTGGCATCCTGGCCTGCATCAGCAATGGTGTGGCCAGCAGGAGCAGGGAGGTCATTCTGCCCCTGGACTCTGCACTGCTTAGACCACACCTTGAGTGCTGTGTTCAGTTCTGGGCCCCCCAGTTTAGGAGGGACATTGAGATGCTTGAGCGTGTCCAGAGAAGGGCAACGAGGCTGAGGAGAGGCCTTGAGCACAGCCCTACGAGGAGAGGCTGAGGGAGCTGGGATTGGTTAGCCTGGAGAAGAGGAGGCTCAGGGCAGACCTCATTGCTGTCTGCAACTACCTGAGGGGAGGTTGTGGCCAGGAGGAGGTTGCTCTCTTCTCTCAGGTGGCCAGCACCAGAACGAGAGGACACAGCCTCAGGCTGTGCCAGGGGAGATTTAGGCTGGAGGTGAGGAGAAAGTTCTTCCCTGAGAGAGTCATTGGCCACTGGAATGGGCTGCCTGGGGAGGTGGTGGAGTCGCCGTCCCTGGAGCTGTTCAAGGCAGGACTGGACGTGGCACTTGGTGCCATGGTCTGGCCTTGAGCTCTGTGCTAAAGGCTTGGACTTGATGAGCTGTGAGGTCTCTTCCAACCTTGGTGATACTGTGGTACTGTGATACTGTGATGCTGTGGTACTGTGATGTTGTGATACTGTGATGCTGTGATGCTGTGGTACTGTGATGCTGTGGTACTGTGATGCTGTGATGCTGTGGTACTGTGGTACTGTGATGTTGTGATACTGTGATGCTGTGATGCTGTGATACTGTGACACTGTGATGCTGTGATGCTGTGGTACTGTGGTACTGTGATACTGTGATGCTGTGATGCTGTGATACTGTGACACTGTGATGCTGTGATGCTGTGGTACTGTGGTACTGTGATACTGTGATGCTGTGATGCTGTGATACTGTGACACTGTGATGCTGTGATGCTGTGGTACTGTGGTACTGTGATACTGTGATGCTGTGATGCTGTGATGCTGTGATACTGTGACACTGTGATGCTGTGATGCTGTGGTACTGTGGTACTGTGATACTGTGATGCTGTGATGCTGTGATACTGTGGTACTGTGATGTTGTGATACTGTGATGCTGTGATGCTGTGATACTGTGACACTGTGATGCTGTGATACTGTGGTACTGTGGTACTGTGATGCTGTGATTCTGCTGCTCTGTAGCCTCAGGCTCCCTTGGGGCTTTCCATCCCACCGGTAGCAAGTGCCCATCAGGGACACGCAGCAGATGGCCAAGTGGAACCTTCAGCTGAGTCCTGCTGAGCTCTAATCTCTTTGGAATTCTCCCCTGGGCCGTGTGTGGGGAGCAGAGAGGTTCCTGCTGCACTGTGAGTGTGTCTCAGTGGTGTTTCCTTTGTGCCCACCTCGCAGCCATGGCTCTGAAAGGCTTCTTTGTCCCCTTCCCCAGCCCGGCAGCCAGCGGCGATTTGCAGCGAGGTTATTCATGGCCTGGGCTGCAATCAATGTGGCCTTTGTGGAGCTGTCTGAGGGAGATGTGAAAGGGGCTTGTGTGCAGGGGCAGCCATTCCCCACTTGATGGGCCATGATAAATTGACTTAAACATGTAAACAATAAAAGCAAGTGGCAGAGAAGGAGCCAGGGCTGGCAGCCGGAGAATGGGGGCAAGGAGTTGTGCAGGCTCCAGCAGCAACCAGTTTGTGTTCCCCCTGCTGCTGGGACCTCTGAGAGCAACCAGTTTGTGTTCTCCCTGCTGCTTGAGACCTCTGAGAGCAACCAGTTTGTGTTCCCCCTGCTGCTGGGACCTCTGAGAGCAACCAGTTTGTGTTCTCCCTGTGCTTGAGACCTCTGAGAGCAACCAGTTTGTGTTCTCCCTGTGCTTGAGACCTCTGAGAGCAACCAGTTTGTGTTCTCCCTGCTGCTTGAGACCTCTGAGAGCAACCAGTTTGTGTTCTCCCTGTCCTTGAGACCTCTGAGAGCAACCAGTTTGTGTTCTCCCTGCTGCTGGGACCTCTGAGAGCAACCAGTTTGTGTTCTCCCTGCTGCTTGAGACCTCTGAGAGCAACCAGTTTGTGTTCTCCCTGTCCTTAGGACCTCTGAGAGCAACCAGTTTGTGTTCTCCCTGCTGCTGGGACCTCTGAGAGCAACCAGTTTGTGTTCTCCCTGTCCTTGGGACCTCTGAGAGCAACCAGTTTGTGTTCTCCCTGTCCTTGAGACCTCTGAGAGCAACCAGTTTGTGTTCTCCCTGTCCTTAGGACCTCTGAGAGCAACCAGTTTGTGTTCTCCCTGCTGCTGGGACCTCTGAGAGCAACCAGTTTGTGTTCTCCCTGCTGCTGGGACCTCTGAGAGCAACCAGTTTGTGTTCTCCCTGTCCTTGGGACCTCTGAGAGCAACCAGTTTGTGTTCTCCCTGTCCTTGGGACCTCTGAGAGCAACCAGTTTGTGTTCTCCCTGTGCTTGAGACCTCTGAGAGCAACCAGTTTGTGTTCTCCCTGTGCTTGGGACCTCTGAGAGCAGCCAGTTTGTGTTCTCCCTGTCCTTGGGACCTCTGAGAGCAACCAGTTTGTGTTCTCCCTGCTGCTGGGACCTCTGAGAGCAACCAGTTTGTGTTCTCCCTGTGCTTGAGACCTCTGAGAGCAACCAGTTTGTGTTCCCCCTGCTGCTGGGACCTCTGAGAGCAACCAGTTTGTGTTCTCCCTGTCCTTGAGACCTCTGAGAGCAACCAGTTTGTGTTCTCCCTGCTGCTGGGACCTCTGAGAGCAACCAGTTTGTGTTCTCCCTGCCCTTGGGACCTCTGAGAGCAACCAGTTTGTGTTCTCCCTGCTGCTGGGACCTCTGAGAGCAACCAGTTTGTGTTTGTCACCACTGCCCCAGGTCAGTTTGAGAGGCTGCTCAGAGCTCCAAGGCAGGAAAGTTGCACTCAGAGGAGCTTTGAGGTCAAACTCCTTTTTATTTTGCCAGTTTCTTTCCCTATCAAGCCACAGCTCCCTGAGTGCCCACTGTGGTGATGATGATGATGATGATGATGATGATGATGATGATGATGATGATGATGATGATGATGATGATGATGATTCTCCATCTCCAGCAGTGGCCATCCCACAACTGCCATTCAGCTGTGGTGTATCAGGACACAACCCAGCTCCATTTACTCCTCCATGGCTGAACCCAACCCCCCCTGAGGCTCCTGCTGCTCTTCACCAGCACACAATGCACCTGTTGGGGTGTGAGGAGATTCTTCCTCTTCATCCTGGGCTTGTGCTGGTGTCTGGGGGGGGGAGGGGTTGTAAGTGGCTGTAGGTCACTGTATGTGATTTGAGTTCTGCTCACGCATGGCACAAGATTTCTGTGCTGTTCATCAGTGCCCACTGCCTGCCCTGTGCCCACTGCCTGCCCTCTGCCCTTTAGCACAGGAAGGACACCAAGCTAGGAGGAGGTGTGGAGCTGTTGGAGGGGAGCAGAGCCCTGCAGAGGGACCTGGCCAGGCTGCATGGGTGGGCAGAGGCCAAGGGGATGAGACTGAACAAGGCCAAGGGCAGGTTCTGCACTTTGGCCACAACAACCCCAAGCAGCACTGCAGGCTGGGGCCAGAGTGGCTGAGAGCAGCCAGGAGGAAAGGGACCTGGGGGTACTGATAGAGAGTAGCTGGAGATGAGGCAGCAGTGTGCCCAGGTGGCCAAGAGAGCCAATGGCATCCTGGCCTGCATCAGGAGCAGTGTGGCCAGTAGGACAAGGGAGGTTCTTCTGCCCCTGTGCTCAGCACTGCTCAGGCCACACCTGGAGTGCTGTGTCCAGTTCTGGGCCCCTCAATTCAAGAGAGATGCTGAGGTGCTGGAAGGTGTCCAGAGAAGGGCAACAAAGCTGTGAGGGACCTGGAGCACAAGCCCTGTGAGGAGAGGCTGAGGGAGCTGGGGGATGTGCAGCCTGCAGCAGAGGAGGCTCAGGGCAGAGCTCATTGCTGCCTACAACTACCTGAAAGGAGGCTGTAGCCAGGTGGGGTTGGGCTCTTCTCCCAGGCAAGCAGCAACAGAACAAGGAGACACAGTCTCAAGCTGTGCTGGGGCAGGTCTAGGCTGGATGTTGTTAGGAAGTTGTTGTCAGAGAGAGTGATTGGCATTGGAATGGGCTGCCCAGGGAGGTGGTGGAGGCACCGTGCCTGGAGGTGTTCAAGCAAAGCCTGGCTGAGGCACTCAGTGCCATGGTCTGGTTGACTGGATGGGGCTGGGGATAGGTTGGACTGGATGAGCTTGGAGGTCTCTTCCAACCTGCTGATTCTGTGATTCTATGACCTTTTAGCAGGGTGCTTCAGGTGGGTCTCATTGTTCCAGAGCCTTCTGAACCTCCACAGGTGCTGGAGTTTAGCCTCGGTGGGGGAGTGGAGGAGACACTTTGTGAGGGAGGGATGAAGCTTCTGCAGCTTGGAGGCCTCTGCTGAGAGCAGATCTGGAGGAAGGTTCCTCTGCAAACGTTCCAGTGGTGGATGTTCAGCCTTGTGCTGTGCACTGTCAGAGCTCTGCCTGGTTGGACTCTGCCAAGGCTCTGCAAGTCCCTCCCAGCCCCCACAGCCACCCAAAGGGTGCCCCTTGGCAGGCTCAGCACTTTTCCACTCTTACATCACCAGTTGTCATCTGAAATATTAGTGTTTGCCTTGGGTTCTTGCAGCTGGAGAGGCTCCAGCTATTGTCACAGCTCTTAGTCCCAGAGAGCAGTCAAGGTGTGGGGGTTTGGGGAAGAGGAGGAGGCTGAGGGCAGACCTCGCTCTCTAGAGCCTGATGGAGCAGCTCTGTGAGGAGCAAAGGCTGAGAGCCTGAAGAGGAGCAGCCCCAGGGGGGATCTGAGCAGTGCTCAGCAAGAGCTAAAGGACCTGTGGGGGGCAAGAGGCTGAGGCCAGGCTCTGCTCAGTGGTGCCCAAAGGCAGGACAAGGGGCAATGGGCTCAAACTGGAAGCCAGGAGGTGAAACTCCTTTGCTGTGAGGGTGCTGGAGCAGGCTGCCCAGAGAGGTTGTGGAGTCTCCTTCTCTGCAGAGCCTCCAACCCCCCCTGGCCAGTGTGCTCCTGGGCAAGCTGCTGTGGGTGCCCTGCTGGTGCAGGGGGGGTGACCTGGGTGCTCTCCAGGGCTCCTTTCCAATCCCACCTGCTGGGGTTCTGTGAAATCCATGAGAGGAGGCTGGAGCCAGGTGGGGTTGGTGTCCTCTGCCAAGGAACAAGGCACAGAGCAAGAGGCAATGGCCTCAGGCTGTGCTGGGGAGCTTTAAGCTGAACACGAGAAGAAACTTCGCTGGGAGGGGTCCCAAAGCCTGTCCCGGGCTGCCCAGGGAGGGCTTTGAATCCCCATCCCTGGAAGGGTTTCAGAGCCCCAGAGCTGCGGGGCTGAGGGTCGTGGCTTAGCCTCGGCAGAGTCAGACCCTGGCGGGTCTGGATGCTCCGAGAGGGCTTCTCCAGGCAGCAGCTCGGTTCGGTGACCCCAGGCTGCGCTCTCGGCGCTCATTAACGGGCACCCAACGAACCCCCGTTCGGCGCTGATTAACGGCCCCGGAACCAGCCGCGGGCAGCCTGCCCCAGCCCGGAGGAGGAGGAGGAGGAGGAGGAGGAGGAGGAGGAGGAGGAGGAGGAGGAGGAGGAGGAGGAGGAGGAGGAGGAGGAGGAGGAGGAGGAGGAGGAGGAGGAGGAGGAGGAGGAGGAGGAGGAGGAGAGAGGGAGGAGGAGGAGAGAGGGAGGAGGAGAGAGGGAGGAGGAGAGAGGGAGAAGGGGGAGGAGAGAGGGAGGAGGGGGAGGAAGAGAAGGAGAGAGGGACAGGGGGAGGAGGAGGAGGAGGAGGAGAGAGGGAGGAGGAGGAGGAGGTTGTTAACGGCTCCGGGAGCGTACAGAGCTCGAGGGGGCCGGGCTGGCGGCGGCGGCGGCTCTTAGGGCCCGGTTAACGGCAGCGGCGGAGCTGGGGCGGGGGGAGTCCTGCGGCCAGCCCGCCCCGTGCGGAGCCTGCGCGGAGCCGCCGCGCCGGGCCATGGGCGGGCAGCGGTGAGCGGCTCGGCGGGAGCCATGCGGCCAACCGAGCCCATGCCCGGCTACGGGCAGCTGCTCCGCAGAGCTTACGGGAGCCTGGCGGCGGCGGTGCGAGGCTGCCGGGACTGCGGCTGGGAGCTGGCGAGCAGGAGCTGGGCCGAGAACGCTCACCTGGGCTGGGCGGAGGTGATGCTGTGCGGACTCTGCGCCCTGGGCTGGACCCTGCTGCGCCGCACCGCTGCCCGCAGGCTCTTTCGGGTCAGTCCGCACCGCCGGGGAGCGGCTGGGGGCTGGGGGCTTGGGGGGGGGGGGGGCAGCTGGGATTAGCTGCGATTGAGGGATGGGGATGGGGATGGGAAGGCTCCGTGACCTTCCTCCGGGGATCCGTTACGCGGGAGGGCTCCTCTCTACCGGCTGCGACTGCATCCCGGGGGCCCTATTGCAGCGTAGGGCTCATCTCCCCCCTCCCCCTCCCCGGGATGGCATCCCCGGGACCGTAGGGCTCCTCTTTCCCCCCTTCCCCCCGCCCCGGAATGGCATCCCGGGGACCGTGGGGCTTCTCTTCCCCTCCTTCCCCCGCTGGAATGGAATCTCGGGGTCCGTAAGGCTCCTTCATCCCCCACCCTCCCCCGGGTTAGCATCTTGGGGACCATAGGGTTCCTCTCCCCCTCTTCCCTCACCCCCCTCCCTACCCTCCCCGGGATAGCATCTCGGGGTCCGTAGGGCTCCTCTCCCCCACCCGGGGATAGCATCTCGGGGTCCGTAGGGCTCCTCTCCCCCACCCGGGGGCAGCATCTCGGGGTCCGTAGGGCTCCTCTGCCCCCCGGACATGGCATCCCGGGGACCCGTCAGGTTCCTCTCCCCAGCCCGCGGTCGCACGGCAGGCCCCGCTGCGCGGCAGCTCTCGTTCCTCTTCCCCCGGGGCTGTGGCGTGAGGTCGTCCCCTCCTCCTTCCCCTGGGGCTGCTGCATCCCGGAGGACCGAGCATCCCGGAGGACCGGCAGTGCTGCCCCCCCCCGGCTCCCCGCCATGTTCCCGTAGCCGCATCCCGGCAGGGGCTGGGTTTGTCCTTTCCCTCGCACGGGTCCCCATCGCTGCCTGTCACCCGTGGTCCGCATGCAAAAATGTCCTTCCCTTCTCCCCCCCCCCCCCCCAACCCCCACCACGGTGCGGTGGCGGAGGGGGTGGCGTGGGGGTGGCTGCTGTGCTGCGGTGCTGGGCTTGACCTTCTCCGGAGCACGGCGGGGGGGTGGTGGGTGCAGGGCTGCGAGCATCCCACCCTGGCAGCCTCCCACCGCCTCCGCCGGCCGCTGTCCCCCTCCCCGCTGATGCAGCAGGTCGCCGGGGACAGGGCGAGCAGGGTGTCCCCGCTCCGTTTCTGCCTTCCAGAAGCCTTTGCCACGCAGCGAGACCTCCCCCTCCTCCCGATGGCTCAGTCCCAGCTCGGGAGATTTCTTCCCACTGCTTTCCTAGAGGGATGCTGTGCCCTGAGCTCTCTGCGCTGGCCCTGGCAGCATCTGGATGGCAGAAGCAGCAGAGATGTGTGGGGTTTGGGGTCGCTCTTGTGCCCTCGGGGGGCACAGAGGGGACTGAGTGGCTGGAAAGCAGCCAAGAGGAAAGGGACCTGAGGGTACTGATAGAGAGCAGCTGGAGATGAGGCAGCAGTGCCCAGGTGGGCAGCAGAGCCAATGGCATCCTGGGCTGGCTCAGGAGCAGTGTGGGCAGCAGGACAAGGGAGGTTCTTGTGCCCCTGTGCTCAGCACTGCTCAGGCCAAACCTTGAGTGCTGTGTCCAGTTCTGGGCCCCTCAATTCAAGAGAGATGTTGAGGTGCTGGAAGGTGTCCAGAGAAGGGCAACAAAGCTGTGAGGGGCCTGGAGCACAAACCCTGTGAGGAGAGGCTGAGGGAGCTGGGGGTGTGCAGCCTGGAGAGGAGGAGGCTCAGGGCAGAGCTCATTGCTGCCTACAACTACCTGAAGGGAGGCTGTAGCCAGGTGGGGTTGGCCTCTTCTCCCAGGCAAGCAGCAACAGAACAAGGGGACACAGCCTCAAGCTGTGCTGGGGCAGGTCTAGGCTGGATGTTGTTAGGAAGTTGTTGTCAGAGAGAGTGATTGGCATTGGAATGGGCTGCCCAGGGAGGTGGTGGAGGCACTGTCCCTGCAGGTGTTCAAGCAAAGCCTGGATGAGGCACTGAGTGCCATGGTCTGGTTGACTGGATGGGGCTGGGGATAGGTTGGACTGGATGAGCTTGGAGCTCTCTTCCAACCTGCTTGATTCTATGATTCTGTGACCCTTTCCTCACCTGCCCGTGGGTATGGTGGCAGCAGAGGCTGCGTAGCTCCTCTAGGAGGGGAGGAAATGGCCTCAAGTTGCATTTAGGTTGGAGAGGAGGAACAGTTCCTTCACTGCAGGAGTGGTGGAGAATTGCAGCAGGATGCCCAGGGAGGGGCTGGAGTCACCATGACCCCTGGAGGGCTTCAAGAAACCTGTGGCTGTGGCCCTAGGGGATGTGGTTTAGTGGCCATGGAGGTGTTGAGTGGACTCTGTTTCAGAATGATAGGGGTTGGAAGGGACCTCTGGAGGTGGTCGAGTCCAAGCCCTCAGCCAGGGCGGGGTCAGCCACAGCAGAGCTACCCAGAGAGGTTGGGAATGACTGCAGAGGTGGAGACTCCAGCAGCTCTCTGGGCAGGCCAAGCTCCACCACCCTCAGAGCAAAGGTGGTTTGGACCTGGTGAGCTTAGAGAGCTTTTCCAGCCTCCATGGCTCCAGTTCTTTGCCTTCTTCCCTGGCTGAGCTGCTTCCTTCAGAGGCTGCTTCCCAGGCTGAGGGCAGTTGCTTTGCATCCCATAATTGGCTCTCAGGAGTCACTGCTGTCCTCTTTCCCTGTCTGGCTCTTCTTTTGCTGTCTTTACTCACCCAGTAGTGCCAGGTGGCTCTTGACCTTGTGCAAGGTTCCCATCCCAGTCCTCTGGAGCTCTTTGAAGCTGCTGAGGTGGGGGGGAGGGGGGGAGGCTGTATGGGACTGAGCTCCTCCTGGCACCCCACCCATGGGTGCTGATGGGCAGGGCTGGGTGAGGGTCACCCAGGGCTGGGGGCAACCCTGGCTCTGTGCTCCCAAACCAGAGGTCCTTCTGCTTTGTGCTGCCCTTTCTGCTCCGGCAAGGCTCAGCTTTGGGGGTGGGGAACTCCTTGTGCTGTGGAGGCCTCTTGGTGCCCCCTCCCCTCCCCCCCCCGGGAGGTGCTCAGCAGCTGGCAGCAGTGGCAAGGTGGCCCTGGGAGAAATGGGTCACGCGTGTAACGTCAGGAGCGGGGCGGGGGGGGGGGGGAGGGGAAGTGATTGGGGCTGGTTCTTGTGGCTTCATCTGCATGAGCTGTAGCGAGGAGATGCTGAGGGAGGCTGCGATGGCATCAGCGTCCTGCCGGCGGGGAGTGGAACGGGAGCAGCGGGACAGGGCAGGGCAGGAGAGCTCCGTGTGCGTGTTGGGAAGGAGTCTGGAGCTGGAACAGGGCAGAGCAGGACAGGGCAGGGCAGGAGAGCTCCGTGTGCGTGTTGGGAAGGAGTCTGGAGCTGGAACAGGGCAGAGCAGGACAGGGCAGGGCAGGAGAGCTCCGTGTGCGTGTTGGGAAGGAGTCTGGAGCTGGAACAGGGCAGAGCAGGACAGGGCAGGGCAGGAGAGCTCCGTGTGCGTGTTGGGAAGGATTTGGAGCTGGAAGAGGAGCAGCAGGACAGGAGAGCTCCGTGTGCGTGTTGGGAAGGATTTGGAGCTGGAACAGGGCAGAGCAGGACAGGACAGGGCAGGAGAGCTCCGTGTGCGTGTTGGGAAGGATTTGGAGCTGGAACAGGGCAGAGCAGGACAGGACAGGGCAGGAGAGCTCCGTGTGCGTGTTGGGAAGGATTTGGAGCTGGAAGAGGAGCAGCAGGACAGGAGAGCTCCGTGTTCGTGTTGGGAAGGAACCTGGAGCTGGAAGAGGAGCAGCAGGACAGGACAGGGCAGGACAGCTCCGTGAGTGTGTTTGGAGGGAGCCTGGAGCTGGAACAGGAGCAGCAGGACAGGACAGCTCTGTGTTCGTGTTGGGAAGGTGCCTGGAGCTGGAAGAGGAGCAGCAGGACAGGACAGCTCTGTGTTCGTGTTGGGAAGGTGCCTGGAGCTGGAAGAGGAGCAGCAGGACAGGACAGCTCTGTGTTCGTGTTCGGAAGGAACCTGGAGCTGGAACAGGGCAGAGCAGGACAGGACAGGGCAGGACAGGACAGCTCCGTGAGTGTGTTTGGAGGGAGCCTGGAGCTGGAACAGGAGCAGCAGGACAGGACAGCACAGGGCAGGACAGCTCCGTGTGCGTGTTTGGAAGGAGCCTGGAGCTGGAACAGGGCAGAGTAAGACAGGGCAGAGCAGGACAGGAGAGCTCCGTGAGTGTGTTTGGAAGGATTTGGAGCTTTGCTCTCTTCTCTTGGAGCTGCTCTGGGGAGAAGATGGAGGTGGTGGCTCAAGCCCCTCGGGCTGCACTCATGGAGTCAGTTTGCATGGCATGGCTCCAGCACAGGCAGCAGTGGAGGGTTGGCATTCAGGAGGAGAGTCAGGGAGGGAAAGCAAAGACCTGTCTGACCCTGGGAGGAAGCTTCTGCCATGCTTGGGACTTCCCTCCCCACCACAGACCCCCAGAGCATCCTCTCTGTGCTCCCTTGCCCGACCTGGACCACTCCCAGGGATCAAAAGGAGCCTGCTCAGCATCCCCTGGACGCTGCCTCCCTGCTTGCTGTTTGCCAAGAACAGATCTTGCTGCTGGGGCTGTGCCTCTGTGCCCCCGAGGAGGAAGTGACTCTCACCACAAGGGCCTTGCAGCTGGGGGTGTAAAGCACCTCACTGAGCTCTGGCTGTGACCTCTGCTCTGCCAAGCCCGAGCCTCCCAGCTGCTCTTGCTGTGGTCTCTGCATGGCCCTGTTGCCATCCCCGGGGTGGGCAGCAGAGGAGCCAGACTTCTCAGGCTGCTCAGCCTCCTCTGGGACCACAGCAGCAACAGCTTTGTCACAGAAGGTCTCACAGCTGGGCTGGAGAAGCAGCTAAGGTTGTGCCTGATGTGGTCTGGAAGGGTGAGAGTCTGGAAGTGTTTGGCTCCTAGCTGGTGCCACAGCTGGGTGGGTGCTGGGTGCTAGACCACCATGGAGCCTCTGCTGCTGCCTGGCAGAGTGGAGCAGGCACAGGAAGGAGCTGTTCTGGTGTAGGAAGGGTCCCAGTGAGCTGGGTAAACGTCAGGGAAGACCACCCCCAGAGCCAGCTGTGCTGGGGCACAGCACCTCTGCAAAGGGCAGGGATCCTTCACTTCTGCTGGGCTCTGGCCTGAGGGTCTCTGCTCTTGATCCCCCCCTTGGGTCACAGCTGTACGAGCTGGCTGCAGCTGCAGACCACCTTCTGAAGTGAGGACAGAGCTGGTTCCATGCAGGAGCTGCCATCCCTGGGAGCCTCCTCAGTGCATCTGTGGCTGTTGCCCTGCTGCAGTGAGAGCCTGAGCTCTGCCAGCCTCTGAAAGCCACTGTCCTTGGCGTGTCCCCTGCGTGGGGAGCAGCTGCAGCCAGGCTCTGAGGAGTTTGATTAAAAAGCAGCAACCTGAGCATCTCTGCAGTAGTGAAACATCCTGGAGGGCAGCTGAGCCCAGCAGCACTGAGGCCAAGCACCCTTGGAATGGGACCAGGCTTGGGGGAAGTGCCTGGAGCTCAGTGAGCCCAGGCTGGCAGCCTCCTCTGCTGGGTCTTGAGCAGTGAGCTTGAAAAGATAAACCCCAGAGCACTCCTGGATTCGTGCTCCAAGGTGACCCAGGATGGCTGTGGTCAGCTCAGGCAGACACCTGCAGCCCTAAAGCCCTCTGAGCCCTATCTGCTGTGGGCACTTGGAGACCCCAGGCAAGCAAAAGCCTCTACAGAAGCTGCCTCTGGCACCACCTCTGTTCTTTAAGCCCTCTCTCTGCAGTGGGTGAATGTTCCCTGCCTTTGGCCCAGGCAGCTCCTACTCTGGGTGGGTGATGCCCAATGTGCCCACCCCCCCCCAGGGCAGCAAAGGTCTCTCTTGTCCCTTTCCATGATTTTTGCCCCTTTCCTACAGCCTTTGCTGTGGTTCAGACTTCTGTCCCCAAGCCCCAACACTGCCTGTGGCATGAGCTGAGGCATTCTCACTGTGCCCCAAGCCAGCTTCCCACCACAGCCTCTGCAGCCAGCAGGGGAGAGGGACTGAGCCCAGGGCTGGCAAGGGCTCTGCCATGCTGCCATTTCCCCATGCCACCCTGCCCTGGCCACTGTTTGAAGCCTCAACTCTGGCAGCTCCAGGGGAGAAGCCACCACAATAGGTCCTTTCTTCAGCCTGGGAGTGAAGCTGCATGGCCCTGGCACGGGGACTGCCCTCCCTGTGCCACTGTGCCAGCAGCTGGGCACCAGTTGGTCCTTCAGCCCCTACAGTGCCCTGTGGGCAGCTCTGTCCTGGCTTCAGAGTGGCTCCTCTGTTGCCTTTCTGTCTCAGGGGCAAATTCTGCTGCTTGCAGAGAAACCAAAGCCCTTCAGTCTG
Source organism: Pogoniulus pusillus (assembly GCF_015220805.1). NCBI lineage: Eukaryota > Metazoa > Chordata > Aves > Piciformes > Lybiidae > Pogoniulus > Pogoniulus pusillus. The sequence continues at coordinate 2,316,101 of NC_087304.1, read as the reverse complement.
GAGAGGAGAAGGCTCCAGAGGGACCTTCTTGTGGCCTTGCACTATCTGGAGGGGGCTCCAAGACAGCTGGGGAGGGACTGTGGAGGCTGTCAGGGAGTGGCAGGACTGGGTGGGGGATGGAACAGAGCTGGAAATGGGGAGAGTCAGCCTGGGTGTGAGGAAGAAGTTGTTGAGCAGGAGAGTGGTGAGAGCCTGGCAGGGGTTGCCCAGGGAGGTGGTTGAGGTCCCATGGCTGGAGGTGGTTGAGGCCAGGCTGGCTGAGGCTGTGTGCAGCCTGCTCTAGGGTAGGGTGTCCCTGGGCATGGCAGGGGTTGGCACTGCCTGCTCCTTGTGCTCCCTTCCAGCCCTGCCTGATTCTGTGATGCAATCTCAGCCTGCTCTGGGCTGGAAGGGACCTTCAAGATCATCCAGTTCCAACTCCCTGCTCAAGGAGGTTGCTCAAGGCCACATCCAACCTGGCTTTCAACACCTTCAGTCTTGGAGCCTCCCCAGCTTCTCTGGGCAGCCTGTTCCCTGTTCTTCACCCTCCAGGGGAAGAATTTCTTCCTCATGTCTCATCCCAGTCCAGCTTCTTCCAGTCTGGAGCCATCACCCCGTGCTGAGTCTCCTGGGTGCATGCTGCTGGCTCAGGTTGAGCTTCTCCTCTCCCAGCACCCTCGAGTTGTCCTCAGGACTGTGACCATGCTCTGCCCAGCCTGGCTGTGTGCTTGGGGCTGCCCTGGCACAGGGAGCCAGCAGGCTCTGGCTTTGCTGCTGGGCTCACAGAGCCTTTTTCTACACTTCAGCTGCCAAAGGCTGCCCAGAGCCTGGGGCAGTCCTGTCCCTGTGCCTTGGCTGCTGTGTGGGCAGAGAAACCGAGGCCAGCAGTGGGAGTGGAGCTCTTCAGGCCATGCTTGGGTCATCCTCCTCTCCTAGTGGGGCAGGAGCCACAGCCCTTGAGGCCATGTGCTCCAGGAGCCTCCTTGCTTTGGGCTCAGAGAGCAGCAGGACAGGACAGGGCAGGAGAGCTCTGTGTACATGTTTGGAAGGAGCCTGGAGCTGGAACTGGAGCATCAGGACAGGACAGGACAGGGCAGGAGAGCTCCGTGTGCGTGTTTGGAAGGAGCCTGGAGCTGGAACTGGAGCATCAGGACAGGACAGGACAGGGCAGGAGAGCTCCGTGTGCGTGTTTGGAAGGAGCCTGGAGCTGGGACAGGAGCAGAGGGACAGGACAGGACAGGGCAGGACAGCTCCGTGTGCGTGTTTGGAAGGAGTCTGGAGCTGGAACTGGAGCATCAGGACAGGACAGGACAGGAGAACTCCGTGAGTGTGTTTGGAAGGAGCCTGGAGCTGGAACTGGAGCATCAGGACAGGACAGCTCCGTGTGCATGTTTGGAAGGAGCCTGGAGCTGGGACAGGAGCAGAGGGACAGGACAGGGCAGGACAGCTCCGTGTGCGTGTTTGGAAGGAGTCTGGAGCTGGAACAGGGCAGAGCAGGACAGGACAGGGCAGGGCAGGACAGGAGAGCTCCGTGAGTGTGTTTGGAAGGATTTGGAGCTTTGCTCTCTTCTCTTGGAGCTGCTCTGGGGAGAAGATGGAGGTGGTGGCTCAAGCCCCTCGGGCTGCACTCATGGAGTCAGTTTGCATGGCATGGCTCCAGCACAGGCAGCAGTGGAGGGTTGGCATTCAGGAGGAGAGTCAGGGAGGGAAAGCAAAGACCTGTCTGACCCTGGGAGGAAGCTTCTGCCATGCTTGGGACTTCCCTCCCCACCACAGACCCCCAGAGCATCCTCTCTGTGCTCCCTTGCCCGACCTGGACCACTCCCAGGGATCAAAAGGAGCCTGCTCAGTGTCCCCTCTCTGGCTCATTCCTCCTGCAGGCTCTATGCTCCATCCCTGCTGGGCAGGGGCTGGCAGCAGCTAGCCCAGGAGCAGATGGCTGTGGAGGAGAGGTGGTCCCTCGAGATGGGCAACCACTGTGGCAGCTCTGAGCAGACACAGACTGTGCTGTGCCCCCACGGAAGGGCCAGGAGCTGCTGCTGCTGCTGCTCAGGCTTTGAGCTGGAGCTCTGCTTGCTCATCATTCTCCTCAGCACCCAGCAGGAGCTGCCAGTTCCTGGGCCAAGGACACTCTGTGCCAGCCTTTCTTTGTGCTCCTCTGGGAAACTCCTCCTGCCCAGCAGCCTGGGATTTGGCCTCAGCCCTAGGCTGGGGGGGGGAGAGGGGGGTGGCAGAGGCGATGAGGGTGGTCTGGGGAGGTCAGAAGTGCTCTGTGCCAAGCCTACATCCGTGCCCCATGGCTGCCCAGCTGCCAGGGTGCCCCTGCATTGCCCAGCTCCAGGTTTCAGGGCTCCCTCAGTGAGGAGGGACAGGCTCTGGGGCTGCTTTTTGCCAGCAGCATTCTCCTGCCCCCGGAGCAGGCTGTGGGCAGCAGCCACAGTTCCGTGGGGTTTCTCTTTCCAGCTCCCTGCTGCTCTCATCCCTGCTCTGCTCCTCCCCCCCCACCACCACCCGGGGCTGCGCAGGGCTGCGGGGGCACAGTCACGTCCCTCCCACCCCTCCTTTGTCTGAGTGAATCAGCAGCTGCCTAGGAAGGCCTGCGTGGGGGAGAGGAGGAGGAGGAGGAGGAGGAGGGAGGCAGAGTCAGGCGCCCTTTACGCGAAGCCCTGCTGCATCCCCGTGCCAAGAGCCCTGGGCTCTGTCAGCCGGAGCTGCTCTGGTCACCCCTAGCAACAGGCATCTCTGCGGGGTTGCCATGGGAACGGCAGCGGTGATGGGAGGACATCCCCCACCCTGCTCAGCTCCCACGCCCGGGGACAGGGCAAGCTCCTCCTGCCTGCTGTGGGCTGCTCCCAAGCATCTCCTCGCCTTGTGCCGCCCTCTGCAAGCCCTCCAAGCTCTGCTGGGACTTCCTCAGGGACGGGAATTTGTCCTCCCGGTCCCCTGCGTGATGCTGCTTCCCCTCCGGTCCTGCCCCACGCCTGCTCCAGAGCCACCTCCTGCTTCTGCAGCGCTCAGGGTACCGCCTGGAGCAGGCTGCCCAGAGAGGTGGTGGAGTCATCTCCTCCGCGGAGCTTCCAACCCTCTCCCCACCCCCGGCCGTTGTGCTCCTGGGCAAGCTGCTGGGTCCCTTCCGACCATTCTCTGATCGTTCAGCCCCGGGCAGGGGACTCTGTCCTGGGAGAGTTGTGAGCTTGTCCCCACCCCCGAGCTGCCTCTGCGCTCCCCTCTCTGCTGCCACAAATAATTCATCACTCTCCGGGCTCAGGACTTTCTGCCTCTGCATTATTTATTCACCCTTCAAGCTTCCTTCTCTTCTTCCTCCTCTGGCTCCTGCTGGAAGAGGCCTCGGCAGCAGCTTTCCATGGGGACAGGGAGGTGTGGGGGGCAGCCAGAGCTGGAGAGGACGTGGGCAGCCTGGCAGAGCTCCATGGGGCAGCCTGGCAGAGCTCCGTGGGGCAGCCTGGCAGCGCTCCGTGGGGCAGCCTGGCAGCGCTCCGTGGGCAGCCTGGCAGAGCTCCGTGGGGCAGCCTAACAGAGCTCCGTGGGGCAGCCTGGCAGCGCTCCGTGGGCAGCCTGGCAGAGCTCCGTGGGGCAGCCTGGCAGAGCTCCGTGGGCAGCCTGGCAGAGCTCCGTGGGGTAGCCTGGCAGAGCTCCGTGGGCAGCCTGGCAGAGCTCCGTGGGGCAGCCTGGCAGCGCCCCGTGGGCAGCCTGGCAGAGCTCCGTGGGCGGCCTGGCAGAGCTCCGTGGGGCAGCCTGGCAGAGCTCCGTGGGCAGCCTGGCAGAGCTCCGTGGGGCAGCCTGGCAGCGCTCCGGGGGGCAGCCTGGCAGCGCTCCGTGGGGCAGCCTGGCAGAGCTCTGTGGGCAGCCTGGCAGAGCTCCGTGGGGCAGCCTGGCAGAGCTCCGTGGGCAGCCTGGCAGCGCTCCGTGGGGCAGCCTGGCAGAGCTCCGTGGGGCTGGGAGCTCAGGGCTGAGCGGTGCTGGGAACCTCCCAGCTTAGGAGGAAGCATTTTCCGAGCGGGACAGTGCTGGGAGCGGAATCCTTCGGGAGTGCGATGCGGAGAGGAGGGAGGCTCGGAGCCAGCCCAGCCTCTGCCCGGGGACAGCTGCAGCCTTAATTTAGCTGCTGAGCCCCGCGGAGCCGAGCGGCGGCGGCAGAAATGCTGACCCGGGGCAGGCTTCGGTTACCCTGCAGGCATTTGGGGTCCGTCTGCAGCTTAGCTGCTCCGGCCCCGGGGAGCTCCCAGCTCGGGGGCAGGGGTCGGGGGGGGGACACACTTTGGCTGTTATCTGTGCTCCGGGCAGGGGTGGATCATAGAGTCATAGAATCAAGCAGGTTGGAAGAGAGCTCCAAGCTCATCCAGCCCAACCTATCCCCCAGCCCCATCCAGTCAACCAGACCATGGCACTGAGTGCCTCATCCAGTCTCTTCTTTAACACCTCCAGGCACAGTGACTCCACCACCTCCCTGGGCAGCCCATTCCAATGCCAATCACTCTCTCTGTGAAGAACTTCTTCCTAACATCCAGCCTAGACCTACCCTGGCACAACTTGAGACTGTGTCCCCTTGTTCTGTTGCTGGTTGCCTGGGAGAAGATCCCAACCCCCACCTGGCTACAATGTCCCTTCAGGTAGTTGTAGACAGTAATAAGATCACCCCTGAGCCTCTTCTCCAGGCTGCACACCCCCAGCTCCCTCAGCCTCTCCTCATAGGGTTTATGCTCCAGGCCCCTCACAGCTTTGTTGCCCTTCTCTGGACACCTTCCAGCACCTCAACATCTCTCTTGAATTGAGGGGCCCAGAACTGGACACAGCACTCAAGGTGTGGCCTGAGCAGTGCTGAGCACAGGGGCACAAGAACCTCCCTCAGCCTGCTGCCCACACTGCTCCTGATGCAGGCCAGGATGCCATTGGCTCTCTTGGCCACCTGGGCACACTGCTGGCTCATCTTCAGCTACTCTCTATCAGTACCCCCAGCTCCCTCTCTGCCTGCCTGCTCTCAGCCACTCTGGCCCCAGCCTGCAGTGCTGCTTGGGGTTGTTGTGGCCAAAGTGCAGAACCTGCCCTTGGCCTTGTTCAGTCTCATCCCCTTGGCCTCTGCCCACCCATCCAGCCTGGCCAGGTCCCTCTGCAGGGCTCTGCTACCTTCCAACAGATCAACTCCTGCTCCTAGCTTGGCCCCGCAGCAGCAGTGCCCAGCGCTGAGCTGCCCGGCAGGGAGCAGCAGAGGTGGTGCCTGGTGCGGCTCAGCTGCCGGCGGGGAGCAGAGCCAGGGCTGAAGGCTGGCAGCAGCTGCTCTGGCAGCTGTTCGGTGCTGTCGCTGTCACCTCCAGGAGGCTGAGGGCAGATCTCGTTGCAGCTCCCTGAGAAGAGGTTGGAGCCAAGTGGGGCTTAGACTCCTAGAATCAATCAGGGACCACAAGGATCAGGCAGTGCCAGCCCCTGCCATGCCCAGGGACACCCTACCCTAGAGCAGGCTGCACACAGCCTCAGCCAGCCTGGCCTCAAACACCTCCAGCACCTCCCTGGGCAGCCCCTGCCAGGCTCTCACCACTCTCCTGCTCAGCAACTCCCTCCTCACCTCCAGCCTCACTCTCCTCACCTCCAGCCTCACTCTCCTCACCTCCAGCCCTGCCCTTTGGCTTGGTCTCTTCTGCTCAGCAGGGAGGAAATGGCCTCAGGATGCACCAGGGGAGGGCTGGGCTGGGGATGAGGAACAACTTCTTCCCCGCAGGAGCTCTCAGGGACTGGCAGAGGCTGCCCAGGGAGGTGCTGGAGTCACCACGACCCCTGGAGGGGCTGCAGGAGACCTGTGCCCGTGGCACTTGGGGCCGGCCGTGGGTTGGTGGCCGCGGTGGGGTTGGGCTGCTGGTCGGACTGGGTGGCCCTGGAGACCTTCCCAACCCCCAGCAGCTCCAGCAGGCTGGGATGGTTTCTGCTCTGTGTCTGCAGCCCCTGGGGGAGTGGTGCAACCTGCAGCCCAAAGATGCTGCCAAGATGCCCGAGAGCGCCTGGAAGCTTCTCTTCTACAGCCTCTCCTGGTCCTACGGCGCCTACCTGCTCTTCTTCACCGACTACCGCTTCTTCCACGACCCTCCCTCGGTCTTCTACGGTACCGGGAGGGGCCCGGGGGAAGGGGAGGGGGATGGGCGGAACGAGGGAGTGGGAGGTGGAGGCGCTGGAGGCGGCGGTCCGGGCGCTGGGGGCAGCAGTGGGATGCTGGAGGTGGCAGTGGGGGCACTGGGAGTGGCAATGAGGGTGGTGGGGGTGGCAGTGAGGGCAGTGGGATCACTGGGGGCCAGCAGTGGGGTCACTGGGGGTGCCAGTGAGAGTGCTGGAGACAGCAGTGGGGGCACTGGGAGTGACAATGAGCCTGGTTGTGGTGGCAGTTGGGTTGTTGGGGGTGGCAAAAAGGGTGGTGGTGGCAGTGGGGGCACTGAGGGCACTGGAGACACCAGTGGGCGTGCTGGGGGTGGCAGTAGGGGCAGTGGAGGCAGCAGTGGGGGTGCTGGTGGTGACAGTTGAGGGGGTGGCAGTGGCAGTGGGGGCACTGGAAGCAGTAGTGAGGGTGCTGAGGGGTGACAGTTGAGGGGATGGTGTCAGTTGGGGCACTGAGGGTGGCAGTGGGGGCACTGGAGGCAGAAGTGGGGGTGTTGGGGGGTGACAGCTGGGGTGGTGGCAGTGGCAGTTGGGGCACTGGAGGCAGCAGTGGGGGTGCTGGGGGGTGACAGTTGGGGTGGTGGCAGTGGCAGTTGGGGGCACTGGAGGCAGCAGTGGGGGTGCTGGGGGGTGACAGTTGGGGTGGTGGCAGTGGCAGTTGGGGCACTGGAGGCAGCAGTGGGGGTGCTGGGGGGTGACAGTTGGGGTGGTGGCAGTGGCAGTTGGGGCACTGGAGGCAGCAGTGGCAGTGTGTGTGGGGGGGGGCACTGCTCACTCCCTGCTCTTAGCCTCACAGAACACTTCAGTTTGGAAGAGCCCTTTAGAGGTCTTCTAGTCCTTGCCCTGCTGGCTCTGGGCTCACTCAAGTGTCTCTGTGTGTGTGTCTCCCCCCAAACCCCCCCACCCCCAGGCTGGAAGAAGGGCATGGAGGTGCCCACGGACATTGCCATCGCCTACCTGCTGCAGTGCAGCTTCTATGGGCACTCCATCTACGCCACAGCCTACATGGACACCTGGCGCAAGGACTCCGTGGTGATGCTGCTCCACCATGTGGTCACTCTGACCCTCATTGCCTCCTCTTATGCTTTCAGGTGAGGTCCCTGCCAGGGACAATGCCCTCTGTGCCCCCTCCCCCCCCGCCTATGCCACCTTCCCAACCCAAGCTGCAACTTCTGTGTGCAGCTCTCGGGCTTGGAGCAAAGGTTTGGGAGGGGAAGCTCAAAGCTCAGCCAGATCCAACCCTCCTCTGCCATAGGCAGGGACACTTCTCACTAGAAGAGGTCACTCAAGGCCTCATCCAGCCTGGTGCTGAACACTTTCAGGGAGGTTGTGGAGCACAGAAGCACCCAATGTGATCTTTGATCACATTGGGTGCTTCTGTGCTCCACAACCTCCCTGGGAAACCTGTGCCAGTGTCTCACCACCCTCACCCTGTGCCAGTCTCTCCCCACCCTCACCCTCTGCCAGTCTCTCCCCACCCTCCCTGCCAACAACTTCTTCCTAACATCCACTTTCAATCTCCCCTCTGCCACTCCAGACCCATTCCTTCTCCTCCTCTCATTCCAAGCCCTTGCCAATAGTCTCTTCCCAGCCCTCCTGTAGCCCCCTTCAGATCCTGCAAGGCCACTCCAAGGTCTCCTCAAAGCCTTCTCCTCTCCAGGCTGCAGAGCCCCCAACTCTCCCAGCCTGTGCTCACAGCAGAGCTGCTCCAGCCTATGTCCCCTCCCTGGTCCCACAGCAATCCTCCTGCTCCTGAGCAGGAGGCCAAGGGGCCAGAGCCACCTGCAGCTCCTCACCACCCTGCACTGTGCCAGGGCTGCTTGTCTGGATCCCCCCAGGGCTCAGCCTGCTCCCAGCACCATGCACTGTGGGCTGGGTGCTGACATCAGAGCTGGATTTAGGGAAGAGTCAGCCCAGACCTAAGGGAGAAGTTTTTGATGTAGAGGGTGGGGAGAGCCTGGCCCAGGCTGCACAGAGAGCTTGGAGCTGCCCCAGCCATGGCATCATCTGAGCTAAGGTCGTTTGGGGGCTCTGAGCATCCTGCTCTGGTTGGGGCTGTCCCTGCTGGCTGCAAGGGGTCAGACTGGATGAGGTTGGATGGAGCTGGGTGCTGGGCTGGGCTGGATGAGGTTGGATGGAGCTGGGTGCTAGGTTGGGCTGGATGAGGTTGGATGGAGCTGGGTGTTAGGTTGGGCTGGATGAGGTTGGATGGAGCTGAGTGCTGGGTTGGGTTGGATGAGGTTGGATGGATCTGGGTGCTAGGTTGGGCTGGGTGAGGTTGGATGGAGCTGGGTGCTAGGTTGGGCTGGGTGAGGTTGGATGGAGCTGGGTGCTAGGTTGGGCTGGATGAGGTTGGATGGAGCTGGGTGCTAGGTTGGGCTGGATGAGGTTGGCTGGAGCTGGGTGCTAGGTTGGGCTGGATGAGATTGGCTGGAGCTGGGTGCTAGGTTGGGCTGGATGAGATTGGCTGGAGCTGGGTGCTGGGCTGGGCTGGATGAGGTTGGATGGAGCTGGGTGCAAGGTTGGGCTGGATGAGGTTGGATGGAGCTGGGTGCTGGGTTGGATGAAACTGGGTGTTAGGTTGGGCTGGGTGAGGTTGGATGGAGCTGGGTGCTGGGTTGGGCTGGGTGAGGTTGGATGGAGCTGGGTGCTGGGTTGGGCTGGATGAGGTTGGATGGAGCTGGGTGTTAGGTTGGGCTGGATGAGGTTGGATGGAGCTGGGTGCTGGTTTGGATGGAACTGGGAGTTAGGTTGGGCTGGATGAGGTTGGATGAAGCTGGGTTTTAGGTTGGGCTGGATGAGGTTGGATGGAGCTGGGTGCTGGGTTGGGCTGGATGAGGTTGGATGGAGCTGGGTGCTGGTTTGGATGGAACTGGGAGTTAGGTTGGGCTGGATGAGGTTGGATGAAGCTGGGTGTTAGGTTGGGCTGGATGAGGTTGGATGGAGCTGGGTGCTGGGTTGGGCTGGGTGAGGTTGGATGGAGCTGGGTGCTGGGTTGGGCTGGGTGAGGTTGGATGGAGCTGGGTGCTAGGTTGGGCTGGATGAGGTTGGATGGAGCTGGGTGTTAGGTTGGGCTGGATGGTGTTGGATGGAGCTGGGTGCTGGGTTGGGCTGGATGAGGTTGGATGGAGCTGGGTGCTGGTTTGGATGGAACTGGGAGTTAGGTTGGGCTGGATGAGGTTGGGTGTTAGGTTGGGCTGGATGAGGTTGGATGGAGCTGGGTGCTGGGTTGGGCTGGGTGAGGTTGGATGGAGCTGGGTGCTGGGTTGGGCTGGGTGAGGTTGGATGGAGCTGGGTGCTAGGTTGGGCTGGATGAGGTTGGATGGAGCTGGGTGTTAGGTTGGGCTGGGTGAGGTTGGATGGAGCTGGGTGCTAGGTTGGGCTGGGTGAGGTTGGATGGAGCTGGGTGCTAGGTTGGGCTGGATGAGGTTGGATGGAGCTGGGTGCTGGGTTGGGCTGGGTGAGGTTGGATGGAGCTGGGTGCTAGGTTGGGCTGGATGAGGTTGGATGGAGCTGGGTGCTGGGTTGGGCTGGATGAGGTTGGATGAAGCTGGGTGCTAGGTTGGGCTGGATGAGGTTGGATGGAGCTGGGTGCTGGGTTGGGTTGGATGAGGTTGGATGGAGCTGGGTGCTAGGTTGGGCTGGGTGAGGTTGGATGGAGCTGGGTGTTAGGCTGGGCTGGGTGAGGTTGGATGGAGCTGGGTGCTAGGTTGGGCTGGGTGAGGTTGGATGGAGCTGGGTGCTAGGTTGGGCTGGGTGAGGTTGGATGGAGCTGGGTGTTAGGTTGGGCTGGGTGAGGTTGGATGGAGCTGGGTGCTAGGTTGGGCTGGATGAGGTTGGATGGAGCTGGGTGCTGGGTTGGGCTGGGTGAGGTTGGATGGAGCTGGGTGCTGGGTTGGGCTGGGTGAGGTTGGATGGAGCTGGGTGTTAGGCTGGGCTGGATGAGGTTGGATGGAGCTGGGTGTTAGGCTGGGCTGGATGAAGTTGGATGGAGCTGGGTGCTGGGTTGGGCTGGATGAGGTTGGATGAAGCTGGGTGCTAGGTTGGGCTGGATGGGGTTGGATGGAGCTGGGTGCTAGATTGGGCTGGGTGAGCTTGGAGGTCTCTTCCATCCTGCTTGACTCTCTGATTCTAAGCTCTAAAGGTCCCTTCCCTCCCACCTCAGTCTGATCAGCTCAGCACCTCAGCCCCCCCCCCTCCCTGAGCCTCTCTGTCCCCCAGGTACCACAACGTGGGCATCCTGGTGCTGTTCCTGCACGACGTCAACGACGTCCAGCTGGAGTTCACCAAGCTCAACGTCTACTTCAAGCACCGGGGGGGAGTCTACCACCGCCTCAACGACATCATCTCCAACATCGGCTGCCTCACCTTCAGCATCAGCTGGTGAGCTGCTGCCCCCCACCCCCGGGTGTGCAGCAGGGGCTGGGTTTGTGTGCCTGGGAACCAACCCTTCCCAGCAGGGCTTGGGGAAGAGGTCTCGCAGAGCCTGACCCCATGCTGGGCTTGGAATCCTTCTGTGCTCACTTTGCTGTCTGGCGCCGCTGAAGTGCCTGTGAAGTCCCCTCGCAGCATGACAAATGACCCCGAGGAGGAGGAGGAGCTGCTTCCATCCTCCCTCTCGCTCGGGATGAGCTGGGAGCAGCACTTCGGCGAGGAGGCAGCCTGCGGCTGGCCCAGATTCCTGCCTCGCTCTTCCTCCTGGGACGAGGCAGGAGGGACAAAGCAGCGCCGAGGAGCGGAGATGTGCAGCTCGCAGGCTGCCGCTGCTCGCTCGTCCCTTCGGCTCCTCCCCGAGGAGAAGCTGAGGTGGCCACAGCCCTCCGGGGGAGGAGGAGAGCAGCAAAGGGCTTTGGTGATCAGCCAGGGATGGACAGGACCAAAAGAACCTCCCAGCTCCATCTCCATCCTGCCTCTGGCCCTGGCCTCTGCCGCCCATGGAGGCTCTGCTCTACCTTCACCCTCGCAGGGTCTGGGTGAGGTCCTCTCCCCCAAGCAGGGCCTGCCAGGTGCAGGGGGAGCTGCCCGGGGCTGGCTGCAGGCAGGAGGTTGTGCTGGGGGAAGCTCTGCTGGCTCTCAGCCTGTCCTGGGGTGCCCGAGGGCCATTAACCCCTCCCTGCCCCTCTGCCCTGGCAGGTTCTGGTTCCGTCTCTACTGGTTCCCGCTCAAGGTGCTCTATGCCACCTGCCACTCCAGCCTGCAGGCAGTCCCTGACATCCCCTTCTACTTCTTCTTCAACGCCCTGCTGCTCATCCTCACCCTGATGAACATCTACTGGTTCCTGGTGAGAAGGAGGGGGAGGTCTCAGCAGCCTCCACATTGGCTTCTCCCTCCTCTGCCTGCCCTTCCTGGGGGCTGCAAGGGTGGAGGAGGCTCCAAAGGGAGAGCTCGGGAGGGGAGGAGGGAAGTGCCCGGGGGCTGGAATTCAGAGTGGCTGCCAGCCCGGGGGCGTGGGGAGGGGGTGACAGCAGCTGGGACAGGCTGCAGCTTGGTGGAGGTGTTCTGGAAACTCCTCAAGCTCTGGGGAGAGGCTGAAAGGATGGAGCTGGGCAGCTCAGCCCGGGCCGGGCAGGGCAGCATCGAGTTCATCATCTCGGGCATGGGAGCAGTGAAGGAAGGTGCAAGAGTGGCAGCTCCCCACGGCTGCAGGGCATCAGCCACAGCCCGGGGCCGTGGGCACCCCTCGGGGGGCTGGGTGGGGTTGAGGGCAGCAGGGAAGGGTCTCCCCGGGGCTGGCAGGAGGCAGCAGGCTGTGAGCAGCAGCTGCAGGGGCTGCAGCCCGTGGCTGATGCTGTCTGTCCCCCGCAGTACATTGTCCTCTTCGTGGCCAAGGTGCTGCTGGGGCAGATGCAGGAGGTGACAGACGTCCGCGAGTACGACACGGAGGAGAGCAGGAGAGCCCCGGCCAAGAAGAGAGAGGCTGGGCCCCAGCTGCCCCCCGCCCTGAAAGAGGGGTAGGTGGGCAGGGGGCGACGCCTGAGCAGCACCTGGGGGCCTGGGCAAAGGAGGCAGAGGAGCAGGAGAGCTTGAAAGGGAGTACAAAGCACTGCTGCAGGGAGCGCTTCGTGTGCCCGGGGCTGCTGGTGTCCACCCAGCTCTGTCCTCTGAAGCCTTCCCCTGCTCACCACACGGGGTTAGAGGGCACCTCTGGAGGTCATCTTGTCCAGCCCCCCCCCTCCCCTGCCGCGAGCAGGGACACCCCCAGCTGGATGAGGTTGCTCTGAGTCCCATCAAGCCTGTCCTTGAGCATCTGCAAGTGTAGCCTTGGCTGCTCCTTGCTTGAGGCATCTTCATGTGCTGGGATGCTGAACCCCCCCAGAGCAGGTCTGGCTGCCTGGGGACAGGCTGTGAGAGCCAGGGCTGACCCCAGCAGTGCCTGGGGAAAGGAAGGGAGGGAAGCAGAGTCGTGCCCAAAGCCCAAGGCATGAGTGGGGCAGAGTCATGCCTGGAGCCCAGGGCATGAGTGGGGCAGAGTCATGCCTGGAGCCCAGGGCAAGTGGGGCAGAGTCGTGCCCAAAGCCCAAGGCATGAGTGGGGCAGAGTCATGCCTGGAGCCCAGGGCATGAGTGGGGCAGAGTCATGCCTGGAGCCCAGGGCATGAGTGGGGCAGAGTCATGCCTGGAGCCCAGGGCAAGTGGGGCAGAGTTGTGCCCAAAGCCCAGGGCAAGTGGGGCAGAGTTGTGCCTGGAGCCCAGGGCATGAGTGGGGCAGAGTCATGCCTGGAGCCTAGGGCAAGTGGGGCAGAGTTGTGCCCAAAGCCCAGGGCAAGTGGGGCAGAGTTGTGCCCAAAGCCCAGGGCAAGTGGGGCAGAGTTGTGCCCAGAGCCCAGGGCATGAGTGGGGCAGAGTTGTGCCCAGAGCCCAGGGCATGAGTGGGGCAGAGTCATACCCAAAGCCCAGGGCAAGTGGGGCAGAGTTGTGCCCAGAGCCCAGGGCTGACTCTCTGCTGTGCTCTGCTCCACAGGATGCACCTGAAGAATGGGCTGGTGAAGGACAAGAGGTTATAAGGGACATGGAGCTGGCGTGGCCTGGGCAGCCTGGCTGGATCTGGGGACTGACCCAAGGCCCTGTGCTCAAACCCAGCGAGCCAAAGGCACCAGGAGGGCTCCATCCCTGTCCCCCTTCAGCCCCTGCCTGGATCTGGGGCAGAGACCCCCCCCCCAACCCGGCAGGGACAGGCCCCCCCTGGGGCTTGCCTGTGACCAGGCATCATCTGCTGCTGCTGTGCTTCTTGCAGCCAGCCCCTGCTGGGGCAGCTGAGGTGCTGGTGGCATTGCTGGGGCAGACAGGAGCTGGAGCTGATCTTAGATCCCTTGAGGTTCTTCTGCCACTGCAGCCCTCAGCTCTCCTCAGCCCCTCACTGACTTCTCTCTTCGTTGTTGGACCCTGCCACTGACCCCTCCTCAGCAGCTACTGAAGGGTTCTGAGACCCAGCACTGAACTGGAGAGGGAAATATCTTCTCTGTTGGCATCATCACCCCGAAGAGGAGCCCAAAGCTGCCAAGCAGGGACTGGGGAGCTGATGCCCTGCACCTCTGAGCCTCCCTCCTCAGGAGGGGTCACCACCGGGGAGCTGCCCTCGTGTCTGGAGCCACAGCACAGGAGCCCTGCAGCTTTGTCCCAGCTGCTGCCCTGCAGGATGAGGGCAGGAGACTCAACCTGCTGAAAAAGCCTCTGCAAGTCCTAGAGCTGCTCCAGAAGCCAGGCCCAGCCCTGCAGGGTCCCTGCTGAGGGTTCTCTGGACTCTCACCCAACCTGCTCAAGCTGAGAACAGTTCCTGCTCCTCCTCTTGGTTTTCCAGGCAGCAGCAGCAGCAGCAGCCCTGAGCCTTGCAGGGTCCTGAGGCTGGGCTGGGAATCCCTGTGGATTTTACAGCCCCCCAGACCCAGCCTGTCCCAGGGCCCAGGACCCCCCAGCTTCTGTGTGCTTCCTGGGCAGCAGAGCTCCCTCCCAGCCCAGGACTGGAGATGCTGGGGGTGGGCTTGAGGGCACCAATCCCGGGTGGGTCACTGCTGGTTTGTGGTGCTTGGTCTGTGGTGTGGGTTGGACTCCAAGCTCCTGTGAGCCACAGGGAAAGTTCCTGAGTGAACAGAGAGCAAAATGTGACCCAGGCTGAGGGGAGCTGGCCCAGGCTGTGCTGGGACCTCCTGGCTTGCCACCAGCTGGCAGGGGTGTGGAGGGGAGCAGCTGTGCCCTGCAGGGCTTCAAAAGGGTGCAGCTGCTCGGTGCAGGGTCTGAAGGGTGCAGCTTTGGGTCCTTGGCTATGAAGCAGGAGGCACAGGAAGGTGGAGATAAGGAGGGACCAATGTCCCAGGCCTCTCTCTGGGGCAGAGCAGGGCTGGGGCAGAGGTGGTGCCACATTGAGGTGCTGGCAGTGCCCGGGCAGTGTGTGGGTGGACAATGCTCTGGCTTGGGCTTGGTCAGGCTTCAGTGCCCGGGGCTGGGGGAGGGCACGGTTGATGCTGATGGCTTCTTGTGCTGGCCCCGGGGCTGTGTGTCCTGTGGGCAGGGCAGAGTGTGATGGTTTGGTGCGCTGGAGGTTGATGGCCTGAAGAGAGAGGTGTTGGGAGGCTGTGATTGAACAAAGGGATTGGGAGGAGGGAGCAAAAGGAGGCTCAGTCCTGCTCCCCCCGCCCCGGGCCTGGGGTGGGGGATTCCATGCAGGGGATGGGAGCAGTGCTCGGCTTGCTGGCAGCTTTGTGGGGAAGGGCAACTTCCTCCCTGCCTGCAAGGACCTCGCTGGTGTGGAGAGGCGGCAGAGGCTGGAGGAGCCCTGCGGGAGGGGCGCAGCTGCCCCCTGGCCACGCAGCCTCAAGGGGTTAACAGGTCCCGGGGAGCCTGGAGGGGCCGTTCACACCTTCTGCCCAATCCCGGGAATCCCTCGGTGCTAATGGAGCGCTAACTCGATCAAAGGCTCCAATCAGGCCACCAACACCCCCCTGGCCCCGGGTCCCCCAGCCCAGGCTGCTCTTTGTCTGCAGCAGGAGAGAGGCAATGTGGCTGCTGCCCAGCTTCAGAGCTGCCCTCGCCTGGGTTCTGCTCAGCCTGGTCCTGGCCACGGAGCTGAGCCTGCAGGAAAGTTTGCTCCTGAAATCCTTGGGTTTGAGCGCCAAGCCCAGCCCCAAAGCCCCCATCCCTGTGCCCTCTGTGCTCTGGAGGATCTTCCAGAAGAGGAGGACGCAGCCTGCAGCAAACCAAGCCCCGGGGGACGGCTGCAGGGTGGAGGAGTTCAATGTCCCAGGGAACATCATCCGAGTCTTCGGCGACAGAGGTACCGAAGCTCCCGGCCGGGTCCTGCCGCCCGCAGGCTTCTCTGCTCCCCGGGCTGGGAGGCTTTGCCCCGGTCCTGCCTTCGCTGTCTCTCGAGTGCGGGCAGGAGAGGCTTGGGGGAGGACAGGGCAGTGCCCAGGACTGGTCTGCAGGAGAGGTTACTGCTGGGTGTCAGCTGTGGTCCCTCTGGGGACCCCTGGGTCACTTAGAGCTTAGAAGGGAGGCAGCAGGTGAGGCTGTGGAGCTGTGCAGGGCTCTGTGCTGGGGTCACCTAATGCAGTCCCGAGGTGCTGCCTGGCTGGACCCTCTGAGGCGTCTCCTCCACCCGCAGGGGCTGTGGCTGCAGCTCGCAGCTTTGGGCTGCTCTGCCGTTTGCCTGTGTCCCTCCCTCCTCCTTTTTGTCCCCTGGCTGAGCATGTGGCACGCCTGGGGCTGTTCTCAGGTACTGGTCGATGTCCTCTTGGCCTGGAGCCTCCACGGAGCTCATCCCTTCTGCGTTTCCAGGTTTCTGGTGGAAACCTCCAGCTGGGTAAAGCAGGCAGCTGCTGCTCCTCCCCCTCCATCCCTGTCCTGGGGCAGATGTTCCCAGCTGGGGTTAAAGGATGCACCAAGCTGTTAAGCAGCATCCGGAGGAGATGCTGGCAGGAGCTGTCGCATCCCAGCGCCACAGGCTGGAGCCCAGGCTCACGTTTGTGCCTCCGGTCCCTCCTGCAGGCCATGCCGTGGGGCTGGCAGCCCTCTCTGCAGCCTGGGCACCTCTCTCCAGCAGCCACGGGGCACGCTTGGCTGCCCACCGGCACCAGCCCCAGCTTGCCCTTGCTGTGCGGGCAGATTTGAGCGCTGGGAGGCTCGGTCCTGCTCAGCTGGCAGGGCTCAGCCACCACCAGCACCACCACCTCCATTTCTCCTCCTTTGTCAGGCCACTTCCTTCACGAGGAGCAGCCCCAGGGCTTGCTGTGCCTGCAGAAGCTTCTCTACTTCAACCTGTCGGTGCTGGAGCAGGACGAGCGCCTGACCATGGCTCAGCTGGAGGTCAGGTTCAGCCGCAGCTCCTACCAGCCCTCCAGCCAGGGGCAGCCCTTCGAGCTGAGGCTCTACCAGAGCTCGCAGCTGGCCCTGCAGGGGATGCCCTCCCCCGGGCACCGCCGGAAGCTGCTGCTGGAGCAATCCTTCGCCCAGCTGCACAAATCTCTGCTCTTCAACCTCAGCGCCGTGGTGAAGGACTGGAGAACCTTGGGCAGGAACCTGGGCTTGGTCCTGGAGATCTCTGCGAGCGGCAGCGAGGAGCCAGCAGCGCCGGCGAGCAGGGGGCTGCAGAGCCCTTGCGGCAGCATCACCTCCTTCCTGGACGCCTCCCTGCTGGTGGTGACCCTCAGCCCGCAGCACTGCAAAGCTTCCAGGAGCAAGAGAAGCGCTCAGCGCCCCCCAGTCGCCCCCAGCGCCCTCTGCAAGCCTCGGCGCCTCTACATCAGCTTCAGCGACGTGGGCTGGGAGAACTGGATCATCGCCCCCCAGGGCTACCTGGCCAACTACTGCCTGGGCCAGTGCCCCTTCCCCCTGACAGCAGAGCTCAACAGCACCAACCATGCCATCCTGCAGACCATGGTGCACTCGCTGGACCCCGAGGGCACCCCGCAGCCCTGCTGCGTCCCGGTCAGGCTCTCGCCCATCTCCATCCTCTACTACGACAACAGCGACAATGTGGTGCTGCGGCACTACGAGGACATGGTGGTGGATGAGTGCGGCTGCAGGTAGCAGCGGCTGGGGCGTGGGGAGAGGGCTGGGAGGAGCCCAGGTGTGCTCAGCTCCCTCCGTGCTGCTCTTCAGAGGGGCTCCTGCTGCTGGCCGGACCGGTGGAGCTCTGCCCTGGGCTGCTCTTCTCCACACGCAGCTCCCTGGGGTGGGGGCAGGTCAGGCATGAAGGGATCGTTCCTGGAGCTGTGGGTTGGTGCTCAGCTCTCCAAGCAGCCCTGGGGTTATGACCATGCCTGGTGCTGGGGATCCATTCCCTTCTCCACTGGCATCAGGCTGTGAACTCCAGACCCTTCTTGTGCTTGGCTGAGCTGCTGCTGCTGCTGCTTCTTGGCTCCTTTAGCTCTTAACTGCAAAAAGAACTGATTTGAGTTTTGTTCTGTTTGGTGATGTGGTGCTGAGGGCTGCAGGGTTGGCAGTGCCAGGAGGAGGTGAGGTGCAGGGTTGGCAGTGCCAAGAGGAGGCGAGGTGCAGGGTTGGCAGTGCCAGGAGGAGGTGAGGTGCAGGGTTGGCAGTGCCAGGAGGAGGTGAGGTGCAGGGTTTGGCAGTGCCAGGAGGAGGTGAGGTGCTGCCTTTAGTCCTGCTGCAGGAAGAGGTGGCATGGTAGGAGCTGCAGCTCCCTGTGCCCAGGAGCAGCTCAGGGGTCCCTCCTGCTGCAGGAGCAGGGGACTGAGCTGTGGTTGGCACTGGGGTGGTTTGAGGGTGGGGGTGGCTGTGGCCCAGAGGTGCTGGGTGGCCGCGGGAGCAGAGCAAGGGGAGCCTCGCTGGTCACAGCTGGCTTTTGTCTGAGCAAGGAGAGGGTAAAGCAGGAGGCTGTGGTGTCCTGGTGGAGAGGTGGGCACAGACCAGGGCAGTGGCGTTGGTGGCATCTCGTCCCTCCAGGCCCGCTGCGGTCAGTCGTTAATTGCCCTCATTAGCAAAGGGATGGGCGCGGGGGAGGTGTTGCAGCAGGAGCAGCCTGAGCAGAAGCCAGATGGCAGCCGAGCATCAGCCAGCAACGCCGCGGGCACAGCCCTGCCACGGCAGCAGCGCGGATGCGGGATGGGGTTTGTTGTGGTTGCTCGGTGGCTGTGCCAGGCTCATACCGGGTCTGTTCAAGCAGTGTCGTGCAGCAGAGACCTGCCTTGGCCCCGGCTCAGCTGGGCAATGGTGACACCAGCAGGGGGTTGCTGCTTTCCTTCAGAGAGGCTGTGCCAGCCCGCAGCAGCAGCTCGAGGTGTAGAGCTGGACTGTGCCAGTCCCTGCCAAACACGCATCAGGGGCATGGTCCTGGGCTAGGGTCTATCACCAGCCCAGCCAGGTGAGGCTTCCCTGGCACCCTAACAGCTCTGGCTTTTCTTTTTTGGGGCACAGAGGAGGACTCTGAGCTGGACTTGACTTTTTTGGTCTCTCTCCCCCGTGTTGTTGCTGCTGTGCCCCTGCTGTGTTCTCCCAGGGCTGAAGAAGTGCCCAGGCTCAGCTGGGTCTCCTCTCTGCAGGGAGACACTGAAGGGTTGACCCCTGGAGGGTTCCTGTCCCCTCTGACAGCTTTAGCTGGAGCAGCTCCCAGTCCTTTGCCCTGTCCCAGTACTCCCAGCAGTGCTCCAGGGCAGGGCAGCTCAACAGGAGCTGAAAGCAGTTGGAGCACTTGAAGGCTTTGGGTAGGACTAAGGCAACCAGGAGCTCTTTCTGTCCCCTTTCAACAGAGCAGAAGCAGAACAAAACCTTGAGGTGCTGTGGGGTCTGGGCCTGTGCTGAGACAGCCCAAGGGGCTCAGCTCAAACACCTCACCTGCTTCTCCAGCACGATGGAGTGACCTGCCCACATCCACTGCCCTGTCGGCAGGAGCAGGGTAGCTACAGCTCCGACCAGGCATGGAGCCAGCCTTGGAGGAGCTGAACTCCATAAGCTGAACTTCAGGAGCCGAGTCTTGGAAGAGCTGAGCCCCAGGAGCTGAGTCTTGGAGAAGCTGAGCTCCAGGAGCTGAGCCCCAGGAGCTGAGCCTTGGAAGAGCTGAGCCCCAGGAGCTGAGTCTTGGAAGAGCTGAGCCCCAGGAGCTGAGTCTTGGAAGAGCTGAGCCCCAGGAGCTGAGCTTTGGAGGAGCTGAGCCCCAGGAGCTGAGTCTTGGAAGAGATGAGCCCCAGGAGCTGAGTCTTGGAGAAGCTGAGCCCCAGGAGCTGAGCCTTGGAGAAGCTGAGCCCCAGGAACAGGCCAAACCTTGCTGAGCTGTGCCCAGGCCAAAGCCATTTTCATCTTCCCAGGAAGCAGAAGATCTCCCAGACTGGATTGGGTCACCCCCTGTATGGGCACAGAGCCAGCCCCCTTTGAAGCAGAGAAGAGGAGCAGGGCAGTTGGGTTTCCCCCATCCCTGTGGACCCCCTCACCCCCCCCCACTTCCCCTTCCCCATTTTTGTACCAGTCTGTGTTGGGAGGAAAAAAAAAGTAGTAATAAAGCTGCAGTTTGTACAATCAGACTAAGCTTTAATGAAGGGTGCATGGTCACTGAACAGTGAGGGCCACCTCGAATGCAAGAGCTGGTTACTCAGGTTTTATTGATGACAAACAGGTTGAAAACAAAAACTTGGGAGACAACAACAAAAAAAAATGAAGAAAAACAAAACGATAGAAAGAACTAAATCAGAACAGAGTCAGCAGCCTGCTAGCACTGATGGCTTGGCGGGGGGGGGGGGGGGGGGGGGTGTTGGAACTCAAGGGGAACTGCTACAAAGGAAAAAGAAAAAGCCAGCAGGAAAAAGCAGAGGCCAAAGCAATTCCCAGCCCTGAAATCAAGGGGTGAAGGGAGCAGGGCGGGGGCACTCCTGGATTGCATTGCACAGAGGGTTACAGCTCAAACCTAGCAGCAGGAGGCGAAGCAGCTACCTAGGGAAGGGAAACAAAGGAAAAAAAGCCCTTCGGCAATGTTAATAAATTAAAGAGTCCCTCCGAGGAAGGAAGGTGGCCTGGCTCCATCCTTTCACATTTTAGAAGTCTAAACTCTGGAGGCTTGGTTGGTTTTGGTTGTTAAATGAGGACAGGATGGGGGTGGGGGGTAAAGGGGTTGGAGAAGGGGGGGGGCTGGGGAGGAGGATGTTCGTCTGTGGAAAAGAAGAAGGAAGTTGGAAGTTTCTCTTGCAGTTCTGAACCAAACTGGTGAACAGCTGCCAGCTACTCACGGTCTGGGGGGGGGGGGGTTGCTACAGCAGGGCTGCACCGAGGGGGAGATGCTCCTGGAACTACAGCAGAGACAAGGGAGGGTGACAGCAGAGCAAGGCTCTACAGAAGGGACAGGAATGGAAGGGCTGCCCCCAACCCCCCCCCGGTACAAAAAGTGGGGGTGCACATCGGTTAAGTACATTCATCTGAGAGGTATTTTGAGTTCCCCACCCCCCCCCAAAAAAAAAAAAAGAAGCCTAGAAACATTTGGAGCCCTTAAGAGTACAAAGCTGATTGGATCCCACCTTGCCATGCCCCCGGGAGCGACCCCGCTGCTGCTCGGTGCCAATGTTGGTGGTGGAGGGGGGGGGGGGTCTGAGGGATGGGGGCTGCAGGAATTCTCAGTTCTCTGCACTGCTCCTAGAAAGGTTTAGACAAAGAAAATGCTCCCAGAGGGCTGATTTCAGACGTGGGTACCACTCAAGAAACTGGATGGCTTCACTTCTGTGCTGCTCTCTCCCCTCTGACTCCCAGCCGGCAGCCACGGCACGGCCCCGTGCCCCACCACCTGCCACACAGCCTCCGGGTTTGGTTCTCCATGCCTGGCTCCTCCAGAAGAAGCCACACCAAAGCCTAACCCTCCTTAGCTCCAATCATCCCCAGCCACCAGAGGTCACCTTCCACCGCCTGCCTGCTTTTGTCCACGTTTCCAACCTGCTCCCATCCATCCAAGTCCTTCACACCCAGAATAATCCCCAGGTTCCCGGCGCGGCCGCCCCCCGGGGTACGCGAGCAGGGCACTGCCAGCATCTCCTCCTCCTCCTCCTGCGGGGGCCGAAGGGCACAGCAAACCCATCCCCTCCTCAAGCACAAAGTTCACCTGACAGCAAGGCTTTGTTTTCACAGAGTAGAGTCCAGACAGTAGCCAATTAAAGCGGACAGAAAACGCTTGGAAACCCTCCTCGAGCACGCAGGCTTCGGCTCTCTAACTGCTACCCCAGGGAGGAAGAAGAGGCTGATTGCTGCGACTGGAAATCACACTCAGAGTTCTCAAGGTCGGAGCTCGAATTGCAACTGGTTGTTTTTTTTTTTTCCTCTTTTTTTAAAGTTTTTTCTTTTTTTTTTCTTTTTTTTTTTTCCTTTTTCTTTTTTTTTTTTTTTCCTTTTTTTTTTTTGTGTGGGTTTTGGTTGTGGTTTTGGTTTTTTTTTTTTTGGTTGGTTTGTTGTTTTTTTTTTTAAGCTTCTCAGAACAAGGATCTCCCAGGTCCACCACTAAGAATTCAGAGACAAACTTGTATAAAAGAACAGAATCAATGCAGTGCTCCTTGGACAGAATCTCTTGAAAGCCACCTCGCCACCAAAGACCCCTTCAGGATGTGGGCGACACGATGACACTAGGATTTCAGAGCCAGTGTTGGACAACAAAACCTGCATCTCAGAGTTGAGCATCTGCTATGTCCTGCTGGATTTCTGCCGGGCTGGCTGTCACTTGGTCAGGAGCTCTCTCTCTCTTTTTCTCTCTCTCCTCTCTTTTTCTCTCTCAGATACTCTGCTTCTAAAGCGTGAACAGTCGCTGCTAAAATCGTACCCCTCGCAAAGGAGAACAACTCTGAGATGAGGGTTTTCCTCTCCCCATCTGCTCTGAAAAGCAATGCCCTGCTCGCACAGAGAAGTGTGGAATGAAGTGAAACCTGCTCAAGGCCCTTCTCTCGAGCGTGGCTGCCGGGGGAGCAGGGGCTCAGCTGAGCCCTGCAGCGCTCTCTCCTCGCCGGGCAGGCTCCTGGTCGCAGGGAGCTAGCAGTAGGCTCTCGCGCTCCTTTCCCTCTCCTCCTCTCTTCTCCTCTCGCTGGTTGGTGTCTCTCTCCTGTTGCTCTCACACAGTGGTGCTTCAGTTTTAGCAGTGGAAAACAGGTATCCGTTTTAGTTTAGTTTTTTTATTACCCAGAATAAAATGCTGATGAACTAAGCCCAGCACAAGCTTAGCTCCTCTTCCTCAACCTGCAAGCGAAACCGGGCCGTGAGGGACCCCGGAGCTGCCAGCCCCAGAGCCACCAACCACAGCCACAGAACCCAGAGATGCCAACTCCAGAGCCACCAACCCCACCCACAGAACCCAGATATGCCAACCCCACCCACAGCACCCAGAGCCGCCAACCCCACGGCCACAGAACCCAGAGCTGCCAACCCCAGAACCACCAACCCCACCCACAGCACCCAGAGATGCCAACCCCAGAGCCACCAACCACAGCCACAGAACCCAGAGATGCCAACTCCAGAGCCACCAACCCCACCCACAGAACCCAGATATGCCAACCCCACCCACAGCACCCAGAGCCACCAACCCCAGCCACAGAACCCAGAGCCAACAACCCCACCCACACCACCCAGAGCCACCAACCACAGCCACAGAACCCAGAGCCAACAACCCCACCCACAGTACCCAGAGCTGCCAACCCCACCCACAGAACCCAGAGCCACCAACCCCACGGCCACAGAACCCAGAGCTGCCAACCCCAGAGCCACCAACCCCACCCACAGCCACAGCACCCAGAGCTGCCAACTCCAGAGCCACCAACCACACCCACAGCACCCAGAGCCACCAACCCCACGGCCACAGAACCCAGAGCTGCCAACCCCAGAGCCACCAACCCCACCCACAGCCACAGAACCCAGAGCTGCCAACCCCAGAGCCACCAACCACACCCACAGAACCCAGAGCCACCAACCCCACTCACAGCATCCAGAGCTGCCAACCCCACGGCCACAGAACCCAGAGCCGCCAACCCCACCCACAGCACCCAGAGCCACCAACCCCACGGCCACAGAACCCAGAGCTGCCAGCCCCAGAGCCACCAACCCCACCCACAGAACCCAGAGATGCCAACCCCAGAGCCGCCAACCCCAGAGCCACCAACCCCACTCACAGCCACAGAACCCAGAGCCACCAACCCCATCCACCAGCAGGGCCATGGACCCCAGAGCCACCAACCCCATCCACCAGCAGGGCCACAGACACCCATTAGCCACCAATCCCAGCCACAGACTCCTGTAGCCACCAACTCCAGCCATCGGCAGGGCCACTGACCCCCATCCATCAACCCCACCCACTGACCCCCACAGCCACCAAGCCCACCCACTGGCACAGCCACAGACCCCAGAGCCACCAACCCCCATCCAAGCACCCCATCTACCAGCTCACTCACAGCCCCCACCCACAAGCTCAGCCATGAGCTCAACCATAATCCCCATCCATGACCCCCCATCCCCCAGGCTCAGGCACGAAGCCTCCATCCACGACCCCCCACCCATCAGCTCAGCCACAAACCCACCCAACCATGAACCCCCAACCCATAACCCCATCCATGAGTCCAACCATGAACCTGCCCAACCATGAACCCCTAATCCACAACCCCCAACCCATGACCCCATCCATGAGTCCAAACATAAACCCACCCAACCATGAACCCCCAATCCACAACCCCAACCCATGACCCCATCCATGAATCCAACCATGAACCTGCCCAACCATGAACCCCTAATCCACAACCCCCAACCCATGACCCCATCCATGAGTCCAAACATAAACCCACCCAACCATGAACCCCCAATCCACAACCCCAACCCATGACCCCATCCATGAATCCAACCATGAACCCACCCAACCATGAACCCCTAATCCACAACCCCCAACCCATGACCCCATCCATGAGTCCAAACATAAACCCACCCAACCATGAACCCCCAATCCACAACCCCAACCCATGACTCCATCCATGAATCCAACCATGAACCCACCCAACCATGAACTCCCAATCCACAACCCCCAACCCATGACCCCATCCATGAATCCAACCATGAACCCACCCAACCATGAACCCCCCAACCCATGACCCCATAATCCACAACCCCCAACCCATGATCCCCCATCCACGAGTTCAGCCACAACCCCACCCAGCCACAACCCCCACCCCTAGGTCAGCCACAAACCTCTATCCACAAACCCTCATCCAAGACCCCAACCACAAACCCCCATCCAAGACCCCAAGTCCATAAGCACAACTATGAACCCACATCCACAACCCCCAATCCATGAGCACAACCATGAACCCCATCTATGAGTTCAGCCACAACCCCAACCACAAACCCCTATCCAATACTCCAAATCCAGGAGCCCAACCATGAGTTCAGCCACAACCCCTGGACCCTCTCAACCATGAACCCACAACCCCCAATCCATGAGCCCCATCCACCAGCTCAGCCACGAACCTGCTTCCACGACTTCAGCCACAACCCCAACCACGAACCCACATCTGCAGCCCCCAATCCATGAGCACAACCATGAACCTCATCCACCAGCTCAGCCATGAACCTCATCCATGATTTCAGCCACAACCCCAACCACAAACCTCCATCCAAGACTCCAAACTCCATGAGCAAAACCCTGGACCCCCTCAACCACGAACCCACATCCACAACCCCCAATCCACGAGCACAACCATGAACCTCATCCATGATTTCAGCCACAACCCCAACCACAAACCTCCATCCAAGACTCCAAACTCCATGAGCAAAACCCTGGACCCCCTTAACCACGAACCCACATCCACAACCCCCAATCCACAAGCACAACCATGAACCTCATCCATGATTTCAGCCACAACCCCAACCACAAACCTCCATCCAAGATTCCAAACTCCATGAGCAAAACCCTGGACCCCCTCAACCACGAACCCACATCCACAACCCCCAATCCACGAGCACAACCATGAACCCCATCCACCAGCTCAGCCACGAACCTGCTTCCATGACTTCAGCCACAACCCCAACCTCGAACCCTCATCCATGAACCCCATCCAAGAGCCCAACCACCAACTTCTCCACACCCCCCCACCCACCCACCAGCTCAGCCAGCAAGCTCAAGAGGCAGCAGAGCAGCCCTGCTGCAGGCCTTACACTCTAATACTGTGACAGTCCCGTCACGCCACCGTGTTGATATGCACGTTCACCCTGGTAAGTAGAGTCCTGTGACAGTGCCACATCGATCTGGGACTTAAACTCATCACCAAGGTAACTGTCCTGCAAGTCAGAGCCTGTGTCAAGCCTCCAGCATCACCCAGCTCACAGAATAGCCCCTCCCAAACTGAAACCAACCCAGAACCTCTGGGGGTGTAACACCCCCCAGAGGCCCACCCAACTTCTGAGCTTCATGGTAACAGCCCCAGAGGCCCACCCAACTTCTGAGCTTCATGGCAACACCCCCAGAGGTCCACCCAACTTCTGAGCTTCATGGTAACAGCCCCAGAGGTCCAACTTCTGAGCTTCATGGTAACACCCCCAGAGGCCCACCCCACTTCTGAGCTTCATGGCAACACCCCCAGAGACCCACCCAACTTCTGAGCTTGATGGCAACACCCCCAGAGGCCCACCCAACTTCTGAGCTTCATGGTGACAGCCCCAGAGGTCCAACTTCTGAGCTTCATGGCAACACCCCCAGAGGTCCAACTTCTGAGCTTCATGGTAACACCCCCAGAGGCCCACCCAACTTCTGAGCTTCATGGCAACACCCCCAGAGGTCCACCCAGAGCTCACCTGGGATAATTCTGGTTGGGACAGCCCAGGCTGGCTCATCTGTGATGGTTGACTCATGGAGATATAACCTTGAGTCAGTGGACCCTGGGAGAAAGGCTGGGACACCACATCTTGGCTTGCTTGACTGTTTGGAAGGTTTGATTGGCTTGCTCCAGGAATCCCAAACCGATTCTTCTGGCGCCCACCACGTCCAGTCTTGCCTTTGGGTGCCCCACGGCCTGGGAAGGAAGTGTGGATGCCAACCAAGAGTGAGAGGAGAACACTTCAGGGGCAACACAACCTCGCAGGGGCAGAGAAGCGCAAAGGCAGAGCCTCGCTGCAGTGCTGCTGCTCCTGCTTCAAGAGCAGCAGGAAACCTTCCCCACACCTCAGCCCATACCTGCGGCTGGTCCGTTGGCCTGGCCGAAGTAGCCAGGTGGTGGCATGGGTGGCATCACCAGGTTGAAGGGGATGGGAATGTTCATGGCAGTGACGTGGCTGGGGCCGGCGCTGATCATCCCGATCTGGTCGTGGGTTTGGAAGTACATATTGGATGGACGGCCTGGGGGGGGAGGACAGCACAGGCACTGCAGGGCTGCTGGCGGCAGTGGGCAGCACCCCTGCAAAGCTGGGCGGCAGGAGGCACCGCACACCCCTGCGCTGCTGGGCGGCAGGAGGCACCGAACACCCCTGCGCTGCTGGGCGGCAGGAGGAGGCACCGCGCACCCCCGCGCCGCTGGGCGGCAGGAGGAGGCACCGCGCACCCCCGCGCCGCTGGGCGGCAGGAGGAGGCACCGCGCACCCCTGCGCCGCTGGGCGGCAGGGGGAGGCACCGCGCACCCCCGCGCTGCTGGGCGGCAGGAGGAGGCACCGCGCACCCCCGCGCTGCTGGGCGGCAGGAGGAGGCACCGCGCACCTCCGCGCCGCTGGGCGGCAGGAGGAGGCACCGCGCACCCCTGCGCTGCTAGGCGGCAGGAGGAGGCACCGCGCACCCCTGCGCTGCTGGGCGGCAGGAGGAGGCACCGCGCACCTCTGCGCTGCTGGGCGGCAGGAGGCACCGAGCACCCCTGCGCCGCTGGGCGGCAGGAGGAGGCACCGCGCACCTCTGCGCTGCTAGGCGGCAGGAGGCACCGAGCACCCCTGCGCCGCTGGGCGGCAGGAGGCACCGCGCACCCCTGCGCTGCTGGGCGGCAGGAGGAGGCACCGCGCACCCCTGCGCCGCTGGGCGGCAGGAGGCACCGCGCACCCCTGCGCTGCTGGGCGGCAGGAGGAGGCACCGCGCACCCCCGCGCTGCTGGGCGGCAGGAGGAGGCACCGCGCACCCCTGCGCTGCTGGGCGGCAGGAGGAGGCACCGCGCACCCCTGCGCTGCTGGGCGGCAGGAGGCACCGCGCACCCCTGCGCTGCTGGGCGGCAGGAGGAGGCACCGCGCACCTCCGCGCTGCTGGGCGGCAGGAGGAGGCACCGCGCACCTCTGCGCTGCTGGGCGGCAGGAGGAGGCACCGCGCACCCCTGCGCCGCTGGGCGGCAGGAGGAGGCACCGCGCACCCCCGCGCTGCTGGGCGGCAGGGGGAGGCACCGCGCACCCCCGCGCCGCTGGGCGGCAGGAGGAGGCACCGCGCACCCCTGCGCCGCTGGGCGGCAGGAGGAGGCACCGCGCACCCCTGCGCCGCTGGGCGGCAGGGGGAGGCACCGCGCACCCCTGCGCTGCTGGGTGGCAGGAGGAGGCACCACGCACCCCTGCAAAGCTGGGCCTCAGGAGGCACCGCGCACCTCTGCGCTGCTGGGCGGCAGGAGGAGGCACCGCGCACCCCTGCGCTGCTGGGCGGCAGGAGGAGGCACCGCGCACCCCTGCGCTGCTGGGCGGCCGGCAGGGGGCGGCACTGCGCACCCCTGCGCTGCTGGGCAGCTGCTGCAGCTCCTGCCTCTGTCCTCTAATAGTCAGTAGGGGAATTGGAGAGCAGCAGAAAGCAGAAGTAGCAGAGGCCAAGGCAGGCACATCACAAACAGGAGGCCTACGAAGGTGACCCAAGGGCTGCAGCACCTCTGCTGTGAGGCCTGGGAAGGAGTTGGGGCTGAAGCTTCCTTATCTCCAGACTGAACCTTAGAGCTGCCTGCCAGTACCTGAAGGGGGCTACAGGAGAGCTGGAGAGGGACTTTGCGCAAAGCCCTGAAGTGAGAGGGCAAAGGGTAATGGCTTCAGACTGGAAGAAGCTGAACTGAGATGGGACACGAAGAGGAAATTCTTCCCCAGGAGGGTGCTGAGACACTGGAACAGGCTGCCCAGAGAGGCTGAGGCTCCAAGCCTTCAGGTGTTCAAAGCCAGGTGGGATGAGGCCTTGAGCAACCTGGACTGATGGAGGTGTCCCTGCCCATGGCAGAGGGTTGGAGTTGGATGATTCCAACCCAACCCAGTCCACAATTCCATGATTCTTCAGTTTTTAAATGCCTCCTTGTCCTGCAGTTCAGAAGTGAAGTCTGCAGCAGGACCTCACAGGCCAAGGCCTGGCTGGGGCAGAGCAACCCAACCCACGAAGGTGCTGATGCTGATCCTCTGCTTACCTTGGCTGCTGCGGTCGTAGACAGAGCCTGGGATGATCGCCTCACGCGCGTCGTACATGGCAGTGGTCATGAAACGAGCACCCTGCAAGCGTGGGGAGGGGGCAGAGACAGCTCTGCATGAGCTGCAGAACCCTCCTGCCACCAGCACCCGAGAGGCAAGGGAGGGCCACTCACAGGGTTGATGGTGTTGACCAGCTTCCGGGGCTTGCTGAACTGCATGAGGCTCTCCCGCAGGTTGTTGAGGGGTCCCTCCACCAGCACCTTCTGCTCCTTGTAGTAGTTCAGCAGGTGGTTCCAGAGGGGCTGCTTGGACAGAGCCTTTGGGTTCCCAACGATGATGACTCCATACCTGCAGGGACAGCAGAGGAGAGGCCTTCAGCTTGGAGTGACACTAAAACCACAGCGAGTGCTGGAACAGCCTCCAGGTCCATGTCCTCTGCAGCAAACCTGCAGCTCAGGGTGGCAGCTGCAGGAGAAGCTGCTGCAAGTGTTTGCTGACAGCAGAGGATGACAACACCCTGGGGAAGGGGATTGCTGCAGCCACTTTCTCAATCTCCACAGGCTTCCTACCACAACCTGGCCAAACACGTTGGTGAACCCGACCCAGCACCACCACCCAGCACCCAAGGGCTGGAACCTTTGCAGAGACCAAGGCAACCAACCAAGTACTGATTCCACATCAGCCTTCCCTGCAGAAAAATGGCAGCAAGTGGCTGCTGGAAGGGATAAAGCAGTAGGTGAAGGGAAGAGTCCTGCCCTGCAAAGCAAGGGCAGAGACATGGTGGCTTCTACCACAGGAGTTGCTCTTTTCTGCCTACTAAGACGCCACAGGATGAGAGGAAATGGCCTCCAGTTGCCCCAGGGGAGGTTTAGGTTGAACATGAAACTTCTTTACTGGAAGAGTTGTCAAAGCCTGGAACAGGCTTCCCAGGAGGGTGGATGAATCCTCAACCCCTGGAGGTGTGTCAGAGCTGCAGAGATGTGGTGCTGAGGGCCAAGGTTCAGCACCAGACCTAGCAGAGAATGGTTGGACTGGATGCTCTGAGAGGCCTTTTCCACCCAAATCAATTCTCTGGTCCTACCAACTCCTGATGCCAAACAATGCCACCACTTAGGCTGAGACTGCTCCTGTCAGCTGCAGGGAACATGGAAGCCATTCCAGGCTCCAGTGAACCAGGGTGGGTCTGGGAATGGACCCACAAACCCAGAGCTGCTTTAGCAGATGGAGTGAGGGCTGCAGAAGAAGGGAGTGTGCCCAGCTGCCCTGTACCTCGCTCTGGTCAGGGCCACATTGAGCCTCCTGGGGTCGTTCAGGAAGCCAATCCCCTGGTGCTCGTTGGCCCTCACACAGGACAGGATGATGAAGTCCTTCTCCCGGCCCTGGAAGGCATCCACGCTTGCAATTTCCACTTCCTGGAAGAGAGGAACCCACGTCAATGACAGCAGCACAGTGCAAAACACCTCTGCTGCCACCAGGCAACCCACAAGACCTTGGCAGGGCACAGCAGCTGCCAGCAGCTGCCCCCAAAGTGTTATTTTTGTGATGAGAAATTCTTTGCTCACTCCACTGATCACTGAGAGCCTCCTCCCCCAGCAGAACAGAGAGTCTCAGTGAAGCACAGATTCCTGTTGTGTTCCCTGCTTTGTGGGTCTCAGGTTTCCCCCAAAACTGGCATCTCCACCAGGGAAAGCATCTTTCCTAGGAATGCTGCCAAAACCCCCCTGACCCTCCCAAAACCTGGGAGCAAGAGAGGTCCAAGTTAGCAGTGCTGCTCCCAGCTCCAAAGAAACCTCAACCAGAGGGGACAGATCATTCCTGGCAGAGAGTATTTCCACCAAGCCCTCCTGGAGTGAAAACACCAACCAGGTCCTTGGTGTTGCACAAGAGAGGAGATCAGACACACAACTGCCTTGTTGGTGGCAACAAGGTTTGTGTTTGGTAGAGGAGTTCCACATTCCCAACAAACACACAGCAGGACCATCAGGATTTATGGAGCTTGGCTTCCTGTGTGTCTCCTGGCAGGATGCTTTTAGCCAAGCCATAAACTGGCTGATGCATCTCTACAGCCAGGACCTATCCCTTCTGTGTCCCAGAGCATTGGAGCCCACTCCCAGAGACCTTCACAGGGCTCTTTCCTGTCTAACTGCTCCCCAGACACCAGCTGGCATTTGCTCCCTCCTAGACCTTTCTCCCAGGTCTATTTTAACCACGAACAACTGCCTGAAGAATAAACACAGACAGAGGCCTGAGGAGCCAGACTGAGAATGAAACTGCTGGGAAACTTCCCAGCATTTGCCTTTTCCACTTTCTCTGTGCCCAGGTTGCTCTCTGTACCTGGTAGAGTTTGGTGTGCAGGGAGCCGCTGAACTGCATGTACTGCACCAGGTAGGAGCGCTGCCCCTCGTAAGGGGTAATGATGCCAATTTGGTCTGGCTTGGCACCAGCCTTCAGCAGCTTGGTGGTGATCTTCTCCACGTTGGCAGCCTCAGTCCTAGCAAGAGAGATTGGCTCAGCTCAGGGGAATCAAGGCAGCAGCCTCACTCCTGCAGGGTAACGGCTCCAAGACACTGTGTGCAGGGCAAGCACCAACTGTACCCTGCTCAGGCACCCAGACTGTGCAGAGCTGCAGTTGGGTTGAACATTGCCCACCCCTGGCAAAAGTCTCAGAGGGAAGGTCTCAATGGCACAAATGGCATCACAGAGCTGCAGAGTGGATTGGGTTGGAAGGGACCTTAAGGATCATCCAGTTCCACCCCCCTGCCATGGGCAGGGATACCTCCCACTGTACCGAGTTGCTCCAGACTCCGTCCAGTCTGGCACTGCACCTCAGTCACTGTCCCCAGGGGATGTCACAGGGTTAAAAGACTCCTTTAATCTCCCTCACATTTGAGATACTTCACAGTGCTCTGTCCCCTCAGTGCTGAGCTTTACCTGTTTAGGTAGGAGGTGCCCGAGCTGGCAATTTCCTCCTGCCCCTGGGTGACGTAGAAGAACATAGGCTTGTCTGGCTGGGGCCACTGGAAGTCAAAGCCCTTCTTGACTCTGTCTGCTGCAGGAGGAGAACCAGCCCAAGTCAGAGCTGCTTCACTAGCAGGAACACTCAACAGAGCCCCACCATGGAGGGCTTGAAGGGCACCTCTGGAGATCACTCAACCCAACCCGTCCTGCTCCAGCAGAGCACCCACAGCAGCTTGCCCAGGAGCACAATGCCCAGGGCAGATTGGAAGCTCTGCACAGAGGGAAACTCCACAGCCTCTCTGGGCAGCCTGCTCCAGGCCTCCAGCACCCTCACACCAAAGAGATTTCTCCTCCTGTTCAGGTGGAACCTTCTGGCTTCCAGTGTGTGCCCTTTGCCCTGTCCTTGGGCACCACTGAGCAGAGTCTGGCCCCAGCCTCTTGCTCCCCAACAGGTCCCTTAGCTCTTGGTGAGCATTGCTCAAATCCCCTCTGGGGCTGCTCTTCTCCAGGCTCTCAGCCTTTGCTCCTCACAGAGCTGCTCCAGGCCACTCTGTTGGACTCCCTCCAGTACTTTCCAGTCTCTCTTGCACTGGGGAGCCCAGAACTGACCCCAGCTCTCCACCTGTGGCCTCCCAGGGGCACAGGGGTCCCATTGCTATTTTTCACATTGAAGCACCTCTCAGACTCCAAACTAAGAGCAGAAGCAATGCCCTGAGCAGGCACTGAAAATATCCACAGGTGAGAGAATCCTGCTGTCATTCCCCCTGACTGGCAAAGCAGGCACCCTGTGAATTATCTAGGGATCACAGCTTACAGGATATCAGGAGTTGGAAAGGACCCAAAGAGATCATTGAGACCAACCCCCCCTGCCAGAGCAGGACCACCCAATCTAGCTCAGGGCACACAGCAACACATCCAGAGAGGCTTGGAAAGGCTCCAGAGAAGGAGACTCCACAACCTCTCTAGGGAGCCTGTTCCAGTGCTCTGGGACCCTTCCAGTCAAGAAGTTCCCCCTTGTGTTGAGCTGGAACCTCCTGTGCTGCAGCTACCACGCATTGCTCCTTGTCCTGTCCCAGGGAGCAGTGAGCAGAACCTGTCCCCTCCCTCCTGACCCCCCAGCCCTCAGATATTAATTATTAGTCTGGAGAAGAGAAGACTGAGAGTGGATTAAATCAATATTCAATCCCCTTTCAGTCTTCTCTTCTCCAGACTAAGCAGCCCCAGGGCCCTCAGCCTTTCATAAGGCAGTGCTCCAGTCCCCTCATCATCCTCAGAGCCCTCTGCTGGACTCTATCCAGCAGGTCCCTGTCCCTCTACCTGCGGTGACGCCGTTCTGCAGCGAGCCCTCGTAGAAGATGTTGGAGGGGAAGGCGCTGAGCGCAGGGTGCATGCGGTACTGCACCTGCAGGCGGATGGGGCGGATGCCCAGCACCACCAGCCGCTCGAACAGCGACTGCGACAGCCCTGCCTTGGCAGCCTTCTTGCACATCACCACTGGGCCCAGCTGGCAGTGGTCACCCACCAGAATCAGCTGTGGAAGAGGAAGGGTTGACAGCTAAGTGTTTATCTCCTGGAAGTCAGCCCAGAGCTACAAGCAGCAGTGAGAGCTGGCTCGGAAGTGTCTCAGGAACTAATTCCAGCATGGCAAGGGTAGGAAGTGACCTCTGGAGCTCATCCAGTTCAACCCCTCTGCTCCAGCAAGGCACCCACAGCAGCTTGCCCAGAACCACAATGGCCAGGGGGGGTTGAAAGTTCAGCAGAGGAGGCAGCTCCACGACCTCTCTAGGCAGCCTGCTCCAGGCCTCCAGCACCCTGACACCAAACAAGTTTCTCATCTTGCTCAGATGGCACCTCCTGGCTTCCAGTTTGTGCCCACTGCCCCCTGTCACAGTGACACATTGTCAGGGGCTGGAAGTGACCTCAAAAGACCATCTAGTCCAAACCCCCCCCATCAGAGCAGGATCAACCAGTGGGTCTGGTTGTCAGGGCACTGGGCAGAGTCTGGCCCCTTCTAATCAGTCTGACTTCCACTAAACTTTGGATCTAATCTAAGGCTTACAAACCTTTATGCCAAGTCCCTTTTCAGCTGATCAAATGAACTCCTATACCCTCTCCAGACTGTTCCAACAGGACCAACACACTCCAGGCAAAATTATTCCATGGAACCAGAAAACTAACAGCAAACAACTTCCCTGAGAGCTACGGTGCGGAAAGGCCTCCCTCAGGAGGAAAGGATTCGGTATCCCCACGAGTCTGTGCCCAGGGAATAGTGCTGCTTGGTGCTGCTGTTTCTGCTGCCACACTGTGCCCTACCTGCTTGGCTCCCAGCACGACTGGCACCATGCACTCTGGCTCGGTGGCCTGGGTGCTCTCGTCGATCAGGATGGAGCGGAACTGCATCTTGGCGAGCCTTGGGTCCCCAGCTCCCACGCACGTGCAGCAGATCACATCTGCGTTCTGAGACAGCAACCAGCCCACAGTTAGTCACACAGGGCAGCAGCAGAGCGTTCAGAACCCCTCCAGGAGCCTCCCCTGATCTCAGCTACACGCTGAGCTCCCCCAGCCAAGCCTCAGGTGGGAGCAGGTGAGTGCTGGAGCTGTGGGACCTCCCTCACCATGAGCAGCTCTCGCTCTGCTGTTCTCTTCAGCGCACGGTAGCGTTTCTCGTCAGCAGACGACAGCTCTCCAGTCTCATCCTTCAGCTGCTGCAGCTTCTGAAGCTCTGGCATGCTGCAAAAACCAGCAGGAATCCTTGTTCATGGCCTAGTGAACGACTTGGCAGGATGAGAGGGGAACTCCTTTGCACAGCTAAGCGACTCGAGTGCAGCACCAGGAGTTACCAAGCAAACGCAGGCTGTCAGCACCACGCAGCTCGTTGCTTGGGGTGAAACTGGGGTGGGTTTGGCTCCCCTGCCCCCCTCCAGCATTGCTCACCTGTCCATGTTCCTGATCTGGTTGTGCAGTGCCAGGAAGGACACAGGAGAGTCGATTGCCTCCCTGCTCTTGGCGCACAGCCGAACCACCTTCAGGCCGGTCTGATGGATCTTCTCCGTCAGCTGATCCACAGCTATGTTACTGGGAGCGCAGACCAGGACAGGCCTGGACAAGGATGAGGCAGCACCAGGTCAGGGCCCAACAAGCTGTAAACTTTTCCTAATAGACTTCTAATGCACTCCTGTGTCACAGCACAGCCCCCCCAGGAACATGGCTGGAAGAAGAGCACCCAGAAAGAAGCCCTCCCAGAGGAAGGGACTTCCAGAAGCCCTTTAATGCAGACCTTCCTCTCTCAAAGCAGATTGATTCTCTGACCACGAGCTGTGCCCCTCACCCAGAGATGCCAGGAGAACAGCTCTTACCCATTGCCCTGTCTGGCCAGGTGATAGACAATGGTGGCTGATGTCACTGTCTTGCCAGTGCCAGGAGGCCCCTGGATGAGGCTGAGGGGACGCTGCAGCACAGTCTTCACGGCATACACCTGGGCACATGGGAGGGATTGCTGCTGGTTAGCATTCGGCATGGGAAGCTAAAGCTGTCCAACCTCTGCTCACAAATCCTTTGTCCTGTTCTTTGGGGATGAGGTTACCTGAGAGTGGTTGAGATCAGGCAGTCCTTGTGCTGTAAAGCGCTTTGGCAGCTGGCATTTGATGATGACATCTTCCACCTCGTGACCCAGCAGCTTGTGATAGATGTACCCAGACACTGAGGTCTCATCCACAGCAAAGGTTTTTAAAGCACTCTGCATCCTGACAGGAAGGAAGGACAGGAAATAAAAGGATCAGGATGACCTCAGATAGGACTCTCCACGAGTGGCCTACACAATGAATCCAACATCAGGCACAAATCAAAACCCATCTTGGGAAAGGAGAACCTCCAACACTAACAGAGGAGACACAAACCAGGCTGAGAACACACAACACGGGGCTGGGGTTTCCCCAGAGGACTACTGCAGCATTGTGAGCAGAAACATCTGCAGAGAAGCAGCAGCCTTTGACAGGAGCTGCAGTGGCAAGGCCAGGTGCAGGATCTGCAGGAACACAGCTCAGAGGTGTCTGAAGCCTGCTGACCCCCACCTCAAATCCCTTGGAATCTCAACTGCTTAAAGCAATTCAAAGTTTAGCAATGCTGACTATGGAGCAAAGCTGGAGGTGGGGAGAGTCAGGCTGGAGGTGAGGAGGAAGTTCTTTAGCATGAGAGTAGTGAGAGCCTGGCAGGGGTTACCCAGGGAGGTGGTTGAGGCCCCACGGCTGGAGGTGTTTAAGGCCAGGCTGGACAAGGCTGTGGGCAGCCAGCTCTAGGGTAGGGTGTCCCTGGGCATGGCAGAGGGGTTGGAACTGCCTGATCCTTGTGGTCCCTTCCAACCCTGACTGATTCTATGAAACCCAGGATGGAGCAGGTGCTGAGGAAGCTCAGCTCCCATCCTTCTGCCTGGACTAGCTCTTCCAGCAGCTGCTTGGATGTGAATGGTTTTACACCCAGCTACTGCTAGACAGGAGGCAAAACTTGCCCATTGGCATGTCCAACACTTCAGACATGGGGCACACTGAGGCTGGTGGCACTCAGATTTCCAGCACAAGCCTGGCCTGTTGCTGTGTGCAGCAGATGTGATGTGTTCAGAGCCTCTCCACACTGGGCACACACAGCTTGCTGATTGCCAGGGTCATGAGATGCAGTTTGCCCCTTCCAAAGCTCCCACTGAAGTGAAGGAATCACAGAACAGCAGAGGCTGGAAGGGACTTCCAAAGCTCAAGTCCAACCACCCTGCCAGAGCAGGATCACCCAGAGCAGATCACCCAGGAACACATCCAGGAGGGTTCTGAATATCTCCAGAAAGGGAGACTCCACAGCCCCCCTGGGCAGCCTGTGCCAGGTTCTGTCACCCTCACAGGGAAAAAATTCCTCCTCATGTTGAAGTGAAACTTCCTTTGCCTCAACTTCCACCACTGCCCCTTGGCCTGGCACTGGGCATCACCCAGCAGAGCCTGGCTCCAGCCTCCTGCCACTCACCTGCACATCTTTAGAACCATTGCTGAGGACACCTCTCAGTCTCCTCCTCTCCCAGCAGCACAGCCCCAGCTCCCTCAGGCTCTTCTCCTAACAGAGCTGTTCTATTCCCCTCAGCATCTCTGTGGCTCTGTGCTGGACTCTTTCCAGCAGTTCTATGTCCCTCTTGAACTGGGGGGGGCCCAGAACTGGACACAGTACTCCAGATGTGACCTCAGCAGGGCAGAGTAGAGAGGCAGAACCTCCTAACTACAGCCCTTCTAACCCACCCCACAATGGCACTGGCCCTCCTGGCCACAAGTGCAGCATTTGCTGACCAACCACATCTGCTCTCTGCCAAGCTCTCAAGAGCCTCCCTCAGTACCTGTCAAAGGAAGTAGACTTCCACACAAAGTCCACTTGGAAGTTGTGGGTGACCTCCACGGGGGCTCCCACGCTGCTCCTCAGCTCAATGGCTATCTCATCACCATAATCTGTAGAACCTCGTTAAGTGGTAATCCAGAGCAAACCTTTTGGGTTTGATTCTTCCCAATTTGGTCTTTCCCTCTCCCCCACTTCAGATCCCCACAGCAAATTTTATAATCAGCTCAGAATTACTTTTGTGCACATTTCTTGACCTCTCAAAGAGCCTGGGATGCAGCCTCCCTGCAGGCTCACTAAGTAAAGGATACTATCAGGAACTTTGATGACATGGCCAATTCCTTTCCAGAGAGGAGCCAGGTCTCCTTTGTACCTCAGGCAGATCTCATCTCCTTGCATGAGTCTCATGTCTAACAAAAGGAAGGAAAAAGAAGCTTCTGGGCTGCTCCCCAAGGAACAGACTCAGAGATCATCCCAGCTCTGCTCTCAGCAGGCACACCCAGACCCCCCCAGGCAGGCTGTCACTACCTGAATCAGTCTTTGGCAGAGTGAAGTAAGCAATCCTCTTCTTGTTCAAGCCCAGGTCCCACCTGACTGTGATGTTGTCTTGGGTCTAAGGGTAAAGAAAAGGCATCTGTCAGGTTCCTCGAGAGCTCTCTGCCAGGTGCCACAGCCCTCACTGCTGCCCTGTCACATCACAAACACCTCCTGGCCCAATGGCACAGCACAGGCAGTGACCTGCATTTACTCTCTGGACCGAGGCCATGCCACCTGCAGACCCTTCCCTTCTACAAGAGCTGGTTAATGAGAAACAAAAGCTAATCACCACCTGCCTCACTCTCTCCTCTCACCTTTCAAACCCTCACTAAGTGCTTGCATAACCTCAGAGAATTCAAGTGTGATTGGAAACTGGGACCAGCAAAGGTAACTGCAGGTTATGAACACAAAGGAAGGTGGCCAAGTTGCACAGAACCTCGTTCCTGGAAGGATAAACTTTGGATGCAGAAGCTCCCAAGTGTTCTAAGCTCCTTAAGACCTCAGTCTGAGCTACTTCTTTCCCCTCCCTACCAAGCACCTCCACTGCTACTGTACTTAGTACATCACTCTGACTTCACATCCATCCCTCCCCCTGACCCTCCCATGCTGCTGTCAGTGATCAGTGTTTGACAGCAAAGAACCTGCCAGAAGCCTCCTCACACAGGCCTCCTTCAAGCTTATTACCTGAGACTCCTTGAGTTTCTTGTCATAATCTGCCTCCAGCTTGACCAGTGGGCCAAATATATTTTGGTATTGATAAGCATCTTCATATCTAAGCAGGACGTGCTGTGGTTCTTCATCCACACCAGGCTTCTCCAAGTCCTCAAGGGTTGCAGATGGATTTTCCTGCCATTCAAAGCACACATTGTAAGGGCTCCACGGTACCAAGTAACACCCTCACTGTGCAGAGGCACTGCTAGCTCTGTGTGGTTGCTCCAGGAAGTGTAACAACCATTTAAAACTACACCAGGCCATCCTGTCATGCCCACTCACACCCAAGCAGGTTTCTTGGGTGTTAAAAGATGTAGAGAAAAGCTCTCAGGAAGCAGTAAGTAAATACCAAGCACAACCTGACAGTTCCTACTCAGTCACTGCCCAGGTAAAGCAGAAAAAAGACTCAGCTGGGCAGGGAAAATTGGTTAGAGCTTTGGTTTTCCCATGTTGCCTGACAGTGCAGTTTGAATGGAGCTGGAGAACCCAAAGGTGAAGTTTTCCTCCTGTGATACATGTCCTGAATCCTTCGATCAATTTTCAGCTGCACTGCTTGGCAGATCTGCAGGGTGTGAGCCTCGCGTGCTGCGTGCCAGAGCCCTGCAGGGTGTGAGCCTCGTGTGCTGCGGGAGCCCTGCAGGGTGTGAGTGTCTTGCAGGCTGGAAGCCCTGTGTGCTGTGTGTGAGAGCCCTGCAGGCTGGGAGCCTCGTGTGCCATGCGCCAGAGCCCAGCGTGCAGGGCAGGAGCCTCGTGTGCCGCGCGCGAGAGCTGTGCAGGGCGGAAGCCTCGTGTGTTGCGCGAGAGAGCCCAGCAAGGCAGGAGCCTCGTGCGCCGCATCAGAGAGCCCAGCAAGGCGGGAGCCTCGTGCGCCGCATCAGAGAGCCCAGCAAGGCGGGAGCCTCATGCGCCGCATCAGAGAGCCCAGCAAGGCGGGAGCCTCGTGCGCCGCATCAGAGAGCCCAGCAAGGCGGGAGCCTCGTGCGCCGCGCGAGAGAGAGCCCAGCAAGGCGGGAGCCTCGTGTGCCACAGAGAGCCCAGCAAGGCGGGAGCCTCGTGTGCCACAGAGAGCCCAGCAAGGCGGGAGCCTCGTGTGCCACAGAGAGCCCAGCAAGGCAGGAGCCTCGTGTGCCGCGCACGAGAGAGCCCAGCAAGGCGGGAGCCTCATGCGCTGCGCGAGAGAGAGCCCAGCAAGGCGGGAGCCTCGTGCGCCGCGCGAGAGAGAGCCCAGCAAGGCGGGAGCCTCGTGCGCCGCGCGAGAGAGCCCAGCAAGGCGGGAGCCTCGTGCGCTGCGCGAGAGAGCCCAGCAAGGCGGGAGCCTCGTGTGCCGCGTGAGAGAGCCCAGCAAGGCGGGAGCCTCGTGTGCCGCGTGAGAGAGCCCTGTATGCAAGCCTCGTGCGCTGTGCGCAAGAGCCCAGCAAGGCAGGAGCCTCGTGCACCGCATCAGAGAGCCCAGCAAGGCGGGAGCCTCGTGTGAGAGCCCCGCAGGGTGG
Organism: Pogoniulus pusillus; assembly: GCF_015220805.1. Classification (NCBI taxonomy): domain Eukaryota; kingdom Metazoa; phylum Chordata; class Aves; order Piciformes; family Lybiidae; genus Pogoniulus; species Pogoniulus pusillus. Next base: position 2,276,626 of record NC_087304.1, on the reverse strand, counting down.
GAGTGTCTTGCAGGCTGGGAGCCTCGTGTGCCGCACGCAAGAGCCATACAGGGCAGGAGCCTCGTGTGCCACGCACAAGAGCCCTGCTGGGCAGGAGCCCTGCATGCTGCGCTCAAGCACCCTGCGTGCTGCATACGAGCCACACATGCTGTGCGCGAGAGTCCTGCTGGGTGAGAGCCGCACACGCTGTGTACGAGAGCCTCGCATGCTGCGTGCAAGAGCCCTGCATGCTGTGCGTGAGAGCCCTGCTAGGCAGGAGTGTCTCGCAGGTATGAGCCTCATGCGCTGTGGGAGCCCTGCAGGGTGTGAGTGTCTCGCAGGCTGGGAGCCTCACGTAGTGTGGGAGCCCTGCAGGGTGTGAGCGTCTCGCAGGGTGGAAGCCTCGCGTGCTGTGGGAGCCCTGCAGGGTGTGAGCGTCTCGCAGGTGGGAGCCCTGCAAGGTGTGAGCGTCTCGCAGGTGGGAGCCCTGCAGGGTGTGAGCGTCTCGCAGGTGGGAGCCCTGCAAGGTGTGAGCGTCTCGCAGGTGGGAGCCCTGCAGGGTGTGAGCGTCTCGCAGGGTGGAAGCCTCGCGTGCTGTGGGAGCCCTGCAGGGTGTGAGCGTCTCGCAGGTGGGAGCCCTGCAGGGTGTGAGCGTCTCGCAGGTGGGAGCCTCGCGTGCTGTGGGAGCCCGGCAGGGTGCGAGCGTCTCGCAGGTGGGAGCCCGGCAGGGTGCGAGCGTCTCGCAGGTGGGAGCCCGGCAGGGTGCGAGCGTCTCGCAGGTGGGAGCCCGGCAGGGTGCGAGCGTCTCGCAGGTGGGAGCCTCGCGTGCTGTGGGAGCCCGGCAGGGTGCGAGCGTCTCGCAGGTGGGAGCCTCGCGTGCTGTGGGAGCCCGGCAGGGTGCGAGCGTCTCGCAGGTGGGAGCCCGGCAGGGTGCGAGAGTCTCGCAGGTGGGAGCCCGGCAGGGTGCGAGCGTCTCGCAGGTGGGAGCCCGGCAGGGTGCGAGCGTCTCGCAGGTGGGAGCCCGGCAGGGTGCGAGCGTCTCGCAGGTGGGAGCCCGGCAGGGTGCGAGCGTCTCGCAGGTGGGAGCCCGGCAGGGTGCGAGCGTCTCGCAGGTGGGAGCCCGGCAGGGTGCGAGCGTCTCGCAGGTGGGAGCCCGGCAGGGTGCGAGCGTCTCGCAGGTGGGAGCCCGGCAGGGTGCGAGCGTCTCGCAGGTGGGAGCCCGGCAGGGTGCGAGCGTCTCGCAGGTGGGAGCCCGGCAGGGTGCGAGCGTCTCGCAGGTGGGAGCCCGGCAGGGTGCGAGCGTCTCGCAGGTGGGAGCCCGGCAGGGTGCGAGCGTCTCGCAGGTGGGAGCCCGGCAGGGTGCGAGCGTCTCGCAGGTGGGAGCCCGGCAGGGTGCGAGCGTCTCGCAGGTGGGAGCTTCATGTGCTGTGGGAGCCCTGCAGGGTGCGAGCATCTCGCAGGTGGGAGCCTCATGTGCTGTGGGAGCCCTGCAGGGTGTGAGCGTCTCGCAGGTGGGAGCCTCATGTGCTGTGGGAGCCCTGCAGGGTGTGAGCATCTCGCAGGGTGGGAGCCTCGCGTGCTGTGGGAGCCCTGCTAGGCAGGAGCGTCTCGCAGGTGGGAGCCCTGCAGGGTGTGAGCATCTCGCAGGTGGGAGCCTCACAAGCTGCGCAAGAGAGCCCTACTCGGACGCTCTTGTCCCTCCTCCCTAAACCTAGAGGAATCAGCACTCGGTCAAACACAACCAGCAAACAGCACAAACCTTCCACAGCTCCTCCAGTTTGTTGATCTGCTGAGCCGTGATCTGCCTTGCCCTCAGCTGTTCCTGCTCAGAGGGAATCTTCACCAGCCAGGAAAGGAAGCAGCGATCCTGGATCAGAGGCTGCCATTGTGAACTGTCCCAGTTAATATCCTTTAAACTGCTCTGGCTGGCACATGGCTGCCTGCACAACCAAAACATGGGAAGAAATTATTCCATTAGACAAGTGTAAGGCAAAGTTTGCTATGCAGGGTGGAACTGGGGTGGTTGTGCTTTTAAATCAACTCCAGTTAGCACAGTCAAAAGGGAAAAAACCAAACTACTCAAGCCTGTGGGGCCAGCTCCTTCCTAGGTCCTACTGGAAAAGTTTCTCTATCACCATGAGCATTTCTAGAACTGAAAATGTCAGCACCCAAAATGTTAAGCCTGTCCCTTTAGGAAGGGTGGTCACAGAATCCACCCCACAACACTGGGGATTACCTTCCCAGCTGTTGTTCAAACAGCCAGAGGAGCTCATCCTGCAGCAACACAACCTTCTACTCCCCAGCAACTGCTGGCAGCAGTTAATTAATCCACACAATTAGGAAATCATGGGTTCTGCTAGCAGCTGTCAGAGGAAAGGCTCTGACTTGCTGTCATCTCTAAAAGATTCTACCTTCTGACAAAAACAGTGTAATGGAGTCACCACTCCCACAGGGCTCCAGAGTCATTCCCCTTATCTGTTACTCTCCCAGATCTGAAAACCACACTTTAAAAGAAGAGGGAAGTCCTTTTTTACCATGGAGGACCTGGGAGAAAGACTCCTTCCTAGAACCAACCTGGATGCATTGCAGTACCAACCTGTACACAGCTCAGGAAGTCCAAACAGCACAAAATCATGGAGGGGCTTGGGTGGGAAAGGACCTTCAAAGCCCTCCCAGTCCAAGCCCTTGCATTCAGAAGAGACATCCCCAACTACAGCAGGTCGCAGAGAGCTCCAAACAATCTGACCTGGAATAGTTTCAGAGCTGGGGCAGCTCCCACTTCTCTGGGCAACCTGGGCCATGCTCCCCCTACCCTCAGTGTCAAACATTTCTCTCTTCTCTCCAGTCTCAATCTCCTTGTTTCAAACCATCACTCCCCATCCTGTCCCAATAAGCTCTGCTCAATAAGTCTGTCCTCAGCTTTCCTCTCAACCCCTTCACTGAATGAACACCAAGTGCCACCCTTTAAAGTTAAGCAGCAGACTTGGCACCAACCCTCCAGCAAAGGCATTCTCTCACCTGCACAGCAAAACCACCACAGAGTCTGCCTTGGCTGGAATAAAGCCAAGCAGAAAGACATTCCGGCATCCGCAGTTGTAGCATTCCAGGACAGTCTCTCCTAGAGGTCCATCCTTGTGGAGAGTCACTTCTTTGCACTTTGCTCTCACAAGATGATTAACAATGTGGCTGCAAACAGAGAGCACATCCATTGCTATCCAGTTAATAAGCAAATCACAGCTAGGACATGAGCCAAATGCACTCACAGCCTGGCAGACACGGCTAAGGTTCTTTTTCCCTCCAAGCAGACCCAGTGTTAGCAGCTCAAGTGGCTTCTCAGTGCATGTCTGCCTTGTGGCAGAGACTTTGATGTCATTAGACTTCAATTAACACCAAACTCCAAGTCCCAGCCACCACACCACCCCAGAACAAGCACTACAATGGGGCTGCCATCGCTGCTTCCATCACTTGGCCACTTACCTGCCAGATGTATTTCCACGCCCGTTGCAGAACCACTTTTTGCTGGTGTTGCAGTAAACCACACAGGCAGGGTCATGGATACCACAGTAACTGGAGTTGGAAAGGAGAGAAGAGGAAGTGACTGAGTGCTTGCCTGCAGGAAAACTCCAGCAGGAGAGTTCAACTGCCCAGCAGCATGGACAAATAAGGGGAAGTAAAAATTAGGGACTATGTGCACTGGCGAAAACATCAAACAGGAGCTGAAGTTCTGTTTTGTCTCAGGAGTATTTTAACACTTCCCACCAGGATCATTCCCAGCTTGGCTGAGCCTTCCATGCCCAACCTCCCAGGGAGGTCAGAGCCCACATCCACGGCTGCTGCCTTGCACAGAGACAAGAGCTCAGCAGAGGGCTCAACTCTCCCACCAGGATCTGCACATCCCCAGGGAAGCTGCTCTCACCACCTCCCCCCCAACCACGCACTCAGTGCTGCCGTCCCCTGCAGCAAGGACTGGCTCTCACCTGCAGGCATGCACAGGAAGATCCTTGGTGTAATAGGTGTCTTCTTCATCCTCCTCAAAATTCAGCTCAGCCAGAAGCTGGCTGGTTTTAGCCACATTGTCATCCACAGCTCCATTCTGCAGGATGCCATCGGGGCCATTAACCTGCAACAGCAGGGCACTGCTGAAGTCACACAAGCAAAACAGGCTCCAAGATGTAATGCTCAAGGCCAAGCAATCCCCACTCCTTACAGCAGAACTTCTCTTGAACTGAGAGAAACTCCACAAGAAAAAGGCTGGGAAGAGCTGAGCCACAGCCTGGTTACATAATCAATACCAGCTTCATTAGCTCCTATTCTACAGAGTCGTTTAAACTCCAACTGATAAGGAGGGAGGAAAAAAAAGTCACCCAAAGGAGACTGCATTTCTGCAGCTCACATTTTTCCATGCAGTCTTACACAACACAGAGCTCTGTTTGAACAGCTCCAGCAGAATCAAACAGCCTTTGGTCAGCCCTGCTGCTATTCCAGGGATCTACCTGAGAACAGGAGCTTGGCTGCATGGGACCTTCCCCACCGATTTCTGCTGCAAGTCCATGCTTCACCTCCCTCAAACACGAGAATCTCAACTGTGTGCCACTTGCACAGCAGAAAGCAGATCATGCACAGACCTGTCCTCATGCCAGCCTCACAACCACCACTGAAAGGGGGCAAGAAAGAACAGAAGTGGTTTGGGGCAGCATCACCTGCTCAGGACATGCCAACCATCTGCATACTGGTAGGACACATCTCTGGGACAGTCCCTGCTGTGTCACTCCAGATTTGGGCTAGCCACGATAGGATTTCCTTTCAGAGAACGAGGCCCCTCTGTAAGCCAGCCAAGAAATCTGCACAAGGCCATTAAAATGAGGAATGCAGCTCAAGTTCTGAGAGCAAAACCCTCTCCCCAAGCCCGGGAGCTCACAGCACAGCCCAGGTGTGCTCCCTGCACTGTCAACTCACTGCCAGGACCAAGAACTTCTGCCACATTTGGTGCTGCCTCAGCAACTCTGCCAGCCCAAGCCTCGCTGATGTCAAAAATAGCTCCTTTTTGGCAGTGCTGAGCAGTGCCTCTCCCACCAGCAAGCAGCAGGGACAAGTGGCACAAAGCAGTCTGCTGTGGCTGGAGCACTTTTCTCACTTGCTTCCTGGGATAGGACAAGGCACAATGGATGGAAGCTGCAGCACAGGAGGTTGCAGCTCAACACAAGAGGCAACTTCTTAACTGGAAAGGTCCCAGAGCCCTGGCACAGGCTGCCCAGAGAGGTTGTGGAGTCTCCTTCTGTGGAGCCTTTCAAGGCCTGTCTGGATGTGTTCCTGTGTGACCTGAGCTACACTGGATGGTCCTGCTCTATGACCAACTTGGGTCCCTTCCAACCCCTGCCATCCTGTGAGCCTGGGGCAGCCACTGCCCCTGACAGTTCCAAAGCTGCATCTCGACAGCCTGGCAACCATGGGGAGCAAGACAGTTGGTCCCCCACACCCCTCCAAAACCCTACTCACAAATACTTGATTTTTTGGCCTATTCAGGGAGATCTCTGCTCTGGTCCTGCTCTGGCAGGGAGGTTGGACTCAGTCTATGGAGGTCCCTTCCAACCTCCTACATTCCGTGATCTCCCCAAAACCCTGAGCAGAGGCTCTGCTCAAAAGCCTGAGCAACACAATCACCACTAAGTAGAAGGCAGGAAAAGGACCACACCAACAACTGGCACAGCATCCACCCACCACATGGTGCTGTGAGGTAGTTTCCCCAAAGCAAAATCACCTCCCCATAAACCTGAGCAGAGACTGTCCCCAAAAGCCTGAGCAACACAACCACCACTGAGTAGAAGGCAGGAAAGGGACTACACCAACAACTGGCACAGCATTAACCCACTATGTGGTACTGTGAGGTGGTTTCCCCATCAAAGCAAAATCTCCAGTTGTATTAAAACCTCCACCTGTTCCTCCAGGTATTGAGTTAGACAACAAATACTTGTGGAAAATCCAACTAGCTACTAAATAAGGGCCCAAGAATCACTCAGGAGCTTTGTCTATCAACAGAGTACTTTAATAACTCTTTGGCACTTGGACATTCAATGCAATTCATCTGTTATCTGTAACTTAATTATCCAACAAGAGAAAGCTGCCCACAGTGAGGACATTTAATCTTTATTAAAGGAAATTTAATTAAAAGATCTGCTGTAGCATTTTTAAAGCTACAACTCCTAAGCAAATCCAAACAAGCCTACTTATTGAAAGCCTCATTTGGATTCCACGCAGGCCAGTTGCAGGGTTGCACATTAAAATTTAACAGCCAATTGCCAAACAGTGAAATTCAGAAGTGAGTGTGAGCCACTTCACATCTGCCCTCAGCAGTGAGGAACTGCAGCTGGTGGCAAAAGCTCTGCTTCATTCCCTTCAGATGATCTGAGGAGGCTCTGCAGAGCTCTCTCGGTGCTCTCACGTTTTATTGATGCTACCTCCAAGCAGTGGTCTGTAACAGAGGGAGCAGCCAAGGGGAGCCCTGGGCAGGGAACAGGCAGAAGCAGCAAAGGGGCAGAAAGGGAAACCCAAACCGAAATGCAGTAGCCACACCCCAAGCCATTAGTCTGATGACCTTGAACCTCATCAGCTGCCTGTGCAGCTCGCAGCTGTCTGAAGACAGACACCCAGAGCAAACAGCTAAGGGCCGCTGCAGAGGTGACGAGAACTTGTGGACCACAGAACAGGCAGAGAGAGTCCCACAGCTTCCTGCAGCTCATCCGAAGCTCTCTGCAGCAGAGTACAGGCAGTCAGAGCTGCATCTCCATCAGGCTGCTCCAAGCAACCAGAATCCATTCTACAGATCAGAGAAACACTCAATGGTTTGGGTTGGAAAGGACCTTGAAGATCATCTAGTTCCAATCCCCCTGGCATCAGCTGATAAGTTTATCAGTGTTGGGACTGCTGAGCAGAAGTGGAATTGTGAAGCTACTTTGTAATGGTAAAACCTCCAGAAACTCCAACTGCAAGCTCTCAGTCCTGCAGCAGGTGACCCTGCTCAGAGCCTGGCAGCTCCTGCCCTCTGAGCCAGGCAGCAGTGATGTCACCTGCCACCAGGAGCAGCAGGCCTTGGCAGGCACACAGCAAGGAAGTGACTCAAGCAGTGTTTGAAGCCTTCTGTGATGTTCACCTAGGTGCATATTATTAAAGACCTGGCACCAGCAGCTGTTGTACGAGGGGAGGGCAGGGGGAGGCTTCTCTGTTTTCAAAGCACTGACAAACTTCTGACACAGCAAGTTCAACAGCTACAGCAGCCTGAGCTGCTCGGGAACTGCCACAGAGGTGCTGGGCCCTCCCTCCTCTTTTGGCCTCTAAAGTACTGCTGAGAGACAAGAGCAGAGCTCCAGGGCACTAAATTAGGGGATGGAATTTACGTGGTGGCTTCTACTGGCCACGTGTATGTGAGACCCCTGGTCAGTGGCAGCACAATTAGCACCATCTCAGCTTCTGCTGCTGCTGGCTAAGCCCCTGCAGCCAAAGCAGCACCTGCCTGATCACAGGTGAACGCAGCCACAGCCCCCTAGGCCTGCTTCTGCCTTTAAGTGGCACATTTCAAGCCTTGACAAGAGAGCTCCTCGCACCTCAGCAGCTGTTCTGCTGGCAGAGTACTCTGCTTACAAGCCTCAAGTGCACTGAGTGGTGGCAAAGCACTTCAGCTTCAGGACACTCAGTCACACTGCCCTGATCCACACAGCTTTCCCCGATGCTACCTCCAAGCAGTGGTCTATAACAGAGGGAGCAGCCAAGGGAAAATACACCTTTTGGACCTCCCTGGGGAGCCAAACTCTTTGTGGGTTCCTTACACTGAAGCTCCACAGTGTCCACTGCAGCTCCTGAGAATCTCTCCCACTGGTTTGTTCCCTCTTCCTCCAAGGTGTGTGGAAGGAGCTGCATTTCCAGATGGGGACCACAGCAATGAGCAGTCCTTTTGCTATGACAAAAAGTCTTTGTTAGGGCTGGAAATTAAATCCAGCCCCTGTAAGTCTGGACCAAAAACTTAATGGCTAAGCCAGCCTCCTTCCACCACTCTAACACAGTAGCACCATGTGCCTTGTCCATCACACCCATCGGGCATGTGACTGCTTCCTACAGCCAACTGCTTGTCTGGAAGAGGGGAAAAAATAGGACAGAAACCAGAATTTAGCTAAAATACAAATATTTAGGGGGAAAAAAAAACAATCTGCTTCTTATTTACATGCAGAGAAGGGGAATATACTTCCCTGAAGAGGAATCAGTGGATGCTGCTTCTCCACTGGTAGCCTCTCAGCTATCTTTTAGCAATTGGACACCAATCAATTGTAACAACATCCTCTTAAACTACCACTTCAGTGTGCACTGGCAAAGGAAGCTCTCCAGGATGGCCCAAATCAATCTCATGTTAAGAAATCAGGTGCCCTGCACTGAGCTTTTCAAACACTGGGATGCATAAAAAGACATGGAACAGCAGAGTGAGAAGTAAAACACCTCCAGTGGGTTCCCCCCAATGATTATCAGCTCTGAACAAGAGTTATTTTATTCCAGCAGCTTTCACTGCAATCACAGAGACCTTTAATTCAACAAAATGGGATCAACCGTGGGGGCCCCACGAGTTAGGCTTCAGTTCCCTGCCAAATTATCTGCTGAAAGCAGCAAGACTTTTCCTAGAATCTTTAAGAAAATGCCCAGATTCTGAGCTTATCTCCAGAGCCACTTGAGCAGGAGGACAATTCCCACACTTCCCAGCCTTTGGTTGCCTTGGGTCCAGTCCCTCTGCCCCTCCTCCCCAAAACCTGCGGGTTTAGTCAAAACAAAGACCAAGGAGGACCAGGGGAGTTTACAGAAACACCATAAACACACTGAGGGGAAGGCAAGAGAAGAGAATTCCTCCCCTCCTGCCGGGACAGATGGGTGCAGGCAGATGAGTACCTAAATGCTGCTCTCCAGATATTTTTTTCCCCTCTCTTTACTTCAAAGGCTTTTCAAACATGTTTGGACAAAAAAAAAAAAAGCCAAACTAATCCTCTCCTCTGGTTTCTCAGCTTAGGAGGCTTATTTTGGGGTGGTTTCACTTCTTATTGTGGCCACATTGTGGAACGATCACAAGCCATGAAAGCTTTAAAATCTCTGATTAACCCAGACTCTGTAATTAATATATGACCTGACTGCACAGACAGCATTTCCCTACTCAGTTCTGTCATTTCAGTGCCCAAACCCTGATCAATTCTGCAAACCTGCACTGGAAACGAACACAAACCAAACAGCCTGAGAGGGGCAGGTCTTAAAAACAGCCTAACCTGGAGCAAGTCACTGTGCAACAGCTACACTCAGGCTGTGCTGAGCATCCCCACCTCTGCTGCAACAGAGCCACTCAGTTCCCCCGGGATAAACCTGATATGGCTCCGGTGGGATCATTGCACCTCCAGCCCTGCACTCAACACCTGTAGAGCACACCTACAGGACACGCTGGGCTGCTGCCAGTTAGCTCCCTTCTGTTCCCAGTTACAGACCTCAATATTTCAGCTTTTGCAGGCAAAAGGAGAACATAAGTTCTGAAGCCAGATTAAAGTCTTGCCTAAAGCATTTCAGCTCCTCTTTAAAGTATGGGCAACATAAAACCATTCACTTGTCAATAATGGGACTGCAGGAGTGTGTGTCCAGAGGTAATCACACTTGGCAGGCTATTCCCACAGCTTCAAGTGACTTTAAAACACGTGGAAGAGTTCTCCAGAGTTTTCTTCCCTACAGCCAAGATGCACACAGTAAGAATCTGCAACACTGCTTCACTTGGGAGCACAAACCCCTACCTAGGTCCTTCTTTATTCGGTTTGAATTAGGGCAACACAATTTAACGACTGTGCACATCCCAACCACCATCAGGCTACAGTAAAGAAGGAAATCGCTTGGTTTTAAGTCATGAGGAACCAGACCTCTGAACTTCAATCTCGGGCCGTATCGACTGTCACTCCCATACAGACCCAAAACAACCCAGCAACCGCGCGGGAGGAAAGGTGGCAAAGAAGGGTAAAAACCAAAAGAAATTGGTTAAAAGCTTTCTCGTGTGGTTTGCATTTCGTTACAGGAAAAGAGAAATCAAAGCCAGCAACGCTGGATTTCCTCGGAACCCAACTTGTGACCACCAGCCACCACCTAGAGCCATATCGTGCTAAAAGACCGAAAGAAGCCGAAATAACCTTCAGGCGCATTGCCCGTTTCGATACCGCACGGAAAAGCGACATAACTGTCACCATACAGCCGCGGCACCCGCCGGCTTAACGGGCAGGCAACCGACTCCCAACTTTCCTCCCCGGAGAGCTTCCCCTGCATTCCGAGCGCAGAAACGGAGCGCCCGCTCCAGGCCCGCTCCCCGCTGCCGGCCTGCGCCGCCCGGAGCCAGCAGCCTGCTCTCGGCGGGGCAGGCGAGCAGCCACACGCGGCTTCCACTTCCCCGTCGGGGGCAGAGCGCCCAACCCCGCAGCCCGCCCTGGGCTTCCCGTCGCCGGCCCCACGGCCAGACCCGCCCGCCCCTTCCGGACACCCACACCCCACACACCACCACCCCCCCCCGCCCCGCCGCGCCTAACCCCGGTGGCGGAGACGCCCTGACCCCCCCCCCGCCCCGCACACACTCCGCCTCCGGCCGCCGTCTCACCTGCGCTTCGATCGGTCCCGGCGGTCCCTGTCCCGCTCCGGGGGGGCCTTGGCCTTGTCCCGGCCCTGCCTGCCCGGGCCCGGGCGGAGTTTGTGTCTGGCTGGGGAGGGTGAAGTCGGTGAACTCGAACTCGGAGCCCTGCGTGTCGGCGCCGAGCAGCTCGGCCTCCTCCGTGTCCAGGAAGGTGAGGGTCTGCGAGCTGGGGCCGTACGCCTCCACGCTCATGGCGGCGACGGCGAGGACAAACGGCTCTTCCCCAACACCCACCCCGCCGTGCCCCGCTCCGCCGAGCCCGAGCCGGCCGGGCCGCCCCTCCGGGAACCCGGACGCCGCGCTACTCGAGCGGCAGGATCCGCCGCGCGCACCAGGCCGCGCGTATCAACCGGCCGCCAACGAACCCGCCTGCCGCCCCGTCCGGACCGTCCACACGAGGCGGGAGACTAAAGGGCGCAAGGCAGCGGCCGAAGCGGCTGAGCGGACGCCGCGAGGGAAGCGAAGCCTGAGGCGCTGCGAGCGGAACCCTCCGGCCGCTGCCGCCGCCGCCGCCGCGCGCCAGGCCAGGAGCGGTGACGCGAAGCGCACGGGGGAGGGCGACGCCAGCACGCCCCGCGCGCGAGGGGCGGTGACGTAGCACGCACACACCTGCGGGGGGGGGGGGAGGCAAGAGGGGGGGGGGCAGGGGGCGGAGCTTCGGAGGAAAAAGGCGCGAAGGGGCTCGCGCGGCGCCGCGCGGGGCAGGCCGCGCGAGCCACCTGGCGGGGAGGGGAGGGGGAGGAGCTGCTGGGACCCCCCCCGCGGCGGGAGGGGCGGGGCTTGCCCGTGAGCGACAGCGCTGACGGCCAATGGGACCTCGAGATGAGGAGGGAAGGGCGAGCGGAAGCGGGAGCTGGCCCCGGCCTGGGGTGGCAGTGGGCGCTGGAAGGGCGCAGGGGTGAGAGAGACCCAGGAGGTGCTTGGCCTGCTGGAGCTGGGGGCAGGGGCTGTGGTGGTGGTGATGGTGGTGATGTGGTGGTGGTGATGGGCTGCAGTAGGTTGGAGGCTGCGATTGTGATAGGCTCTGAGGTGGCAGCTGGCACTGGAAGGGCCCAGGGGTGGCTGGAGGGAGGAGAGAGACCCAGGAGGTGTTTGGCCTGCTGGAGCTGGTGGCAGGGGCTGTGGTGATGGTGGTGGTGGTGGTGATGTTGGTGGTGATGGTGGTGATGGTGGTGGTGGTGATGTTGGTGGTGATAGTGGTGGTGGTGGTGATGATGGTGATGGGCTGCAGTAGGTTGGAGGCTGGGGTTGTGATAGGCTCTGAGGTGGCAGCTGGCACTGGAAAGGCCCAGGGATGGTTGGAGGGAGGAGAGAGACCCAGGAAGTGTTTGGCCTGCTGGAGCTGGTGGCAGGGGCTGTGGTGGTGGTGGTGATGATGGTGGTGGTGATGGTGATGGTGGTGATGGTGGTGGTGGTGGTGGTGATGATGGTGATGGGCTGCAGTAGGTTGGAGGCTGCGATTGTGATAGGCTCTGAGGTGGCAGCTGGCACTGGAAGGGCCCAGGGGTGGCTGGAGGGAGGAGAGAGACTGAGGGGGTATTGGGCCTGCAGGAGCTGGTGGCAGGGGCTGTGGTGGCAGATGGCTCCTATGGAGGCTGCATCCTCTGTGGTGGTGTTGGGAGCCTGGAGTGGTTCCAGACTCAGGTGAGGAGAGGCACAGTGGCAGCTGTGGAGGCCTCTTCACAGAATGATGGAAGCACAGAATGGTCTGAGCTGCAGAGGACCTCCAGAGGTCGTCTAGTCTGGCCTCACCTGACTGGAAGTGGGAAGAAACTCTGCCCCTTGGAAGTTTCTTAATCCTTATGGCATGATTTCTTTGTGCAGGCAACATACCAGGAATGGCTGTAAACTCTCCTTCCTCCGAAATATGGAGTTGTTTTCCAGCCAGAATTTCACTGAAGAACATGCAAGCATCCCAACCCACACATCTGATGAAGCCAAAGCCACCTCATCATCCCCTTGTGCCTGCTGTGAGCCTGGAGCTGCTGCTTCTGTAGCCTGTCAGCCTCACGGTCCTGTTGGAGGTGAATGTGGATGGTCTCTGTCCTGGCATACCCCAAATTCCTTTATTTTCCCTCCCCCTCTGGGGGTCTGAATGGGAGAAGGTGGTGTGAAAACTGCTTCCCACCCTTCCCCTGCAGGCCCGAAGGGGGAGCAGCAGGAGGCACCTTCCTGCAGGTGGGAGCCTGCTGGAGTCGGGCTGGTGCTTGGCTGGGTTTCTGCACCCAGTGTAAGTGGTGAGTGGACTCTTTGTCCAGAAAGGCATACATAGAGCAAGGGAGAACAGGAAAAGGTTCCTGCCTTGAGGGTTCCCTGCCTTGAAAATGAGCTCCTGACAGTGCCCACCTGTCTTGGGTTCAAATGCAGGTTCCCAGAGACTCTAATAAATTTAGTAGACCCAATGACAATTTATAGAATTTATAGAGTGCCCTCCCCTCTTCCCCCTCCTTTTCCCAAAAGACAGGGAGAGAGAGAAAGGAAAGGACACTCAAATAAATCCATCTCACTCGATTTGGAAGTTAAAAAGGAAAAGTTTAACAATAACTTGGAAAAGGGTATTGGAGGTAGGGGAGTTTACAAAGGATAAGGAAGGGAAAACAGCAAAATACAAAAAGGAGATGGATACAACCCGAGCAAGGTGATGGAGTCTCTGCCTCGTGGCTGCCACGGGGTGTGCTGGTATGCAGTGTGTGTGTGTGGGTCAAGAGTGAGCGCAGGAAAGAGAGAGTGAGGAGCAGGAAGTGCTCCTCTTTTATAGCACAGGCAGTGGGGGGAGTGGGCTAACCATCACCTGGAGTGTGGCCCACCCCTGGGGAGAGGCCAAGACCCCCAGGGTCAGGTTCAGGGTCACTCCCCCAGGAGCGTTAACCCTATACATTTGAGGGTTCCCTGCCTTGAAAATGAGCTCCTGACAGTGCCCACCAGGACAGGTTCCTGCCGTGCCTGGACCCTCCCTGCTTTTGGATGGCTCCTACCTTTTTGCACAGCTCTCAGTTTTACCCCATCCCTGCTTTCTGAATGACTTTCCCCACTTTGGCACCCTTCTGTGCAAACCTGCAGGCTTGGCAAGCCCTGGGGTCCTTTGAGAGAGAGCTGGCAGCATCCAGACCAGCCTCTCTCAGACCATATCAGCAGCCAACTCCCTGGCTGCCTCCTGCACTGGGGGAGTTTTGGGCTAGCAGTTTGGGCTCTCCCCTGCTGTGGGGGCACCATTCCACCACCATCCCTCTCATGGAAGGAGTGCTTGAAACATTTCACAGTACCACAGTATCACCAAGGTTGGAAGAGACCTCACAGCTCATCAAGTCCAACCCTTTAGCACAGAGCCCAAGGCCAGACCATGGCACCAAGTGCCACGTCCAGTCCTGCCTTGAACAGCTCCAGGGACGGCGACTCCACCACCTCCCCGGGCAGCCCATTCCAGTGGCCAATGACTCTCTCAGGGAAGAACTTTCTCCTCACCTCCAGCCTAAATCTCCCCTGGCACAGCCTGAGGCTGTGTCCTCTTGATCTGGTGCTGGCCACCTGAGAGAAGAGAGCAACCTCCTCCTGGCCACAACCACCCCTCAGGTAGTTGCAGACAGCAATGAGGTCTGCCCTGAGCCTCCTCTTCTCCAGGCTAACCAATCCCAGCTCCCTCAGCCTCTCCTCGTAGGGCTGTGCTCAAGGCCTCTCCCCAGCCTCGTTGCCCTTCTCTGGACATGCTCAAGCATCTCAATGTCCCTCCTAAACTGGGGGGCCCAGAGCTGAACACAGCACTCAAGGTGTGGTCTAACCAGTGCAGAGTACAGGGGCAGAATGACCTCCCTGCTCCTGCTGGCCACACCATTGCTGATGCAGGCCAGGATGCCACTGGCTCTCTTGGCCACCTGGGCACACTGCTGGCTCATGTTCAGGCAGGTATCAATCAGCACCCCCAGATCCCTCTCTGTTTGGCTGCTCTCAGCCACTCTGACCCCAGCCTGTATCTCTGCATGGGGTTGCTGTGGCCAAAGTGCAGCACCCTGCACTTGGAGCTATTGAACTCCATCCCCTTGGACTCTGCCCATCTGTCCAGGCAGTCAAGGTCCTGCTGCAGAGCCCTTCTGCCCTCCAGCCCAGCCACATCTGCCCCCAGCTTCGTGTCACCTGCAAACTTGCTGATGACTGCCTCCACCAGCATCCCTCTCGTGGAAGAAGTGCTTGAGGCATTTCTGAGTTGGGCAGCTCTGCTACTCACCTTGGGATCAGGCTGCCTGGACATACCCCATTGGATACTGCCTGCAGCATCAGGAGGCTGCTTCCACAGAGGAATGCAGTAAGGGATCACTGCTGAATGCCTGTCTCAGCTCCCTGAGGAAGACCCTGCTGTTCCCTGGATCTTCTGCTCTGCCTGATTGCCAGTGGGGCAAAGCTGTGTTCATAGCTTAGCCTTTTCCAGTTCCTGACTTCCTAAATCTCTACCTTTGTCTGGAATATCCTTTTTTGGAAGAAATTCCTGCTGGAACTGAATCTGTCAATAAACCTACACTCATTTTTGTGTACAGTTTGGGGGAAGGGTTCCTGGAACATATTAATAGTTCTATTTTTGTCATTCCTGACTCAGCCACATTAATTCCCTGCCTCATTGACAGTCTCACTGAGACCTCACTGAGGTCAGAGGGGTTAGGAGGGGCTTTAAGTGTTGCTTAAGATGGATCTGGCATAGCAGGAACACCTGCTCCAGCTGCTGTGCCCTTGGCACTGGTGATGCTTGACACGAGGGTGAGAGGCAGACAGCTGAGCTGCTGTAAGCATGGTGGAGCAGGCTGTGGAGGTGAAGGGAGTTGAGCTGTGCAGGGCATGTGTTTGTGCCCATAATAAGCAGGAGAGTTTGGGGGTTGGGTGCCCTCATTTCAGCAGCAGATCTCTACTAAGATAAGTTGTGAGTGCTGTGGACCACAGTGATAGGAACTGCTGGGCAATGAATCCTTCAACCCTACAGAACACAGGAAGGAGATGGAACTGCTGGAGTGAGCCCAGAGAAGGCCACCAAGATGCTGGTGCTGAGCCCTGGGGGGATCCAGACAAGCAGCCCTGGCACAGTGCAGGGTGGTGCTGAGCTGCAGGTGGCTCTGGCCCCTTGGCCTCCTGCTCAGGAGCAGGAGGTTTGCTGTGGGACCAGGGAGGGGACATAGGCTGGAGCAGCTCTGCTATGGGCACAGGCTAAGAGAGTTTGGGGTCTGCAGCCTGGAGAGGAGAAGGCTTTGAGGAGACCTTGGAGTGGCCTTGCAGGATCTGAAGGGGGCAACAGGAGGGCTGGAGAGGGACTATTGGCAAGGGCTTGGAATGAGAGGAGGAGAAGGAGGAATGGGTTTGGAGAGGCAGAGGGGAGATTGAAAGTGGATGTTAGGAAGAAGTTGTTGGCAGTGAGAGACTGGCACAGGTTGAGAGGTGGTGAGACACTGGCACAGGTTGAGGGTGGTGAGACCCTGGTACAGGCTGCCCAGGGAGGTTGTGGAGCACAGAAGCACCCAATGTGATCTTTGATCACATTGGGTGCTTCTGTGCTCCACAACCTCCCTGGAAGTGTTCAGCACCAGGTTGGAATGAGTTCTTGAGCAACCTGTTCTAGTGGGAGGTGTCCCTGCCTATGGCATGAGGTTGGAACTGGCTGAGCTTTGAGCTTCCTTCCAACCTAAACCATTCCATGATTCAACAGAAGCCTTCAGCTGGGAGATGCAATTTGGTGTCTGCTTTCATATGGAACTTCCATTTTGTTCTTCTTTTTGGTGCAGGATAAAGCCTGGCACTGAAGCAGCATGTACCAGCCTTGCAGCTGTTGGGCTGAAAGGATCCAGATGAAGACTGAAAAGCATCCTCCCTCATCCTGGAATGTTGTGCACCAAACACAGGAGGAGAAAGGACAAGCTGAGGGAATCCAGGAGTCATCACTCCTGTGTGCAGGCTGCCTGGATTCAGCTGTAGCTTTAAGCCTCTAGGAAGAAGAGGCTGTAAAGAGTTTAATCATAAGTGTCTCCTAATTCAGGAACCAGGCTGAAGTAGGTTAATCCATCAAGGCACTAAAATCAAAAGGCAGGATGGAAAACTGTTGGCTTTTGGCTGTCACAGCAGCTCCACTTCAAGGTGGTGACATCAGTGAGTGCATCAGGGGGACAGGACAGCTGAGATGGAAACAGTCTGGATCCCTGGAGCTGAACTGAAGCTCACCAAAGCATCCCTGGATGAGCTAAACTGCTGCTTTCTTAAGCCAGAAATGAGCTGCTTTGTAGTTGAGAGAGGCTGGGTGGAGGATTGGCTGATCTTGAAGGTCTCTTGCAACCAAAGCTGCTCTGTGATAACACTTGAAGAAAGGTGAGATGCTCCTCCAGGGTGAAAGCTGCCCTGAAGAGGAGATGTAGGGAAGAGGGCAGGCAGTTTGGTATCAGCACTCAGTCAAAACTAATCCCTTTGGAAAGGGATCAAAGGTTTGATGCGCTGCTGCCCTTCTCCCCCTGCCCCCTGCCCAGCACAGAGCAGCTGTGTGAAAGCCTCGCTGCAGGTGGCAGGTCCTTAGCCCAGCGTGGCAGCAGGAGGTGACTCTGGGCTCTGCAGGGCCCAGGGAGGGCTGGCAGGGACAGGAGGCTGCTGCTGTCTGAGGTGCTGAAGCTGCAGGGTCGCGGAGATGCCCACCACAGGCTGCAGCTTCTGCGCCTCTCTCCCCAGCAGGTCAGAGTCAAACCAGAGTTTGGTCAGGGTGGGGGAAAGGGGATGGGGCTCAGACTCTGCTCAGTGGTGCCCGGGGACAGCACAAAGGGCAATGGGCACAAACTGGAATCCAGGAGGTGCCACCTGAACAGGAGGAGAGAATCCTTTGGTGTGAGGGTGCTGGAGATCTGGAGCAGGCCCAGAGAGGTTGTGGAGTCTCCTGCTCTGCAGAGCTTCCAACCCCCACCCTGGCCATTGTGCTCCTGGGCAAGCTGCTGTGGGTACCCTGATGGAGCAGGGGGATTGGACTGGGGGAGCTCCAGACATCACTTCCCACCCCTCCATGCTGCAGTTCTGCTCTTGCTGATTGCCACTGTCAAAGGTGTGGGTGGGAACAACACAGCCCTGACCCCACAGCACTGCTCTGCCAGGGGCTCTCCTGGCTCTCTCTTGCTGCCCTTCTCTGGACACCTTCCAGCACCTCAACATCTCTCTGCAATGGAGGAGCCCAGAACTGGACACAGCACTCAAGGGGTGGCCTGAGCAGTGCTGAGCACAGGGGCACAAGAACCTCCCTTGTCCTGCTGCCCACACTGCTCCTGAGCCAGCCCAGGATGCCATTGGCTCTGCTGCCCACCTGGGCACTGCTGCCTCCTCTGCAGCTCCTCTCTGCCAGCACCCCCAGGGCCCTCTCTGCCTGGCTGCTCTCAGCCACTCTGGCCCCAGCCTGCAGTGCTGCTTGGGGTTGTTGTGGCCAAAGTGCAGAACCCTGCACTTGGCCTTGTTCAGTCTCATCCCCTTGGCCTCTGCCCACCCATCCAGCCTGGCCAGGTCCCTCTGCAGGGCTCTGCTACCCTCCAACAGCTCCACAGCTGCTCCTAGCTTGGTGCCATCTGCAAACTCACTGCTGCTGGACTCAATCCCCTGGACCAGATAAAGGACCAGGTCAATCTGGGTCCAGATAAAGATATTGAACAGGTCTGTGCCCAGCACTGAGTCCTGGGCCACACCACTGGTGCCAGCTGGCTGTGGCACCATTCACCACCACTCTCCGGGCCCAGCCCTGCAGCCAGTTCTTGACCCATGTCAGAGTGAATCTGTCCAAGGCAGGAGCTGTGCCAGCAGCTGCTTGTGGCAGATGGTGCCAAAGGCTCTGCTGAAGTCCAGGTAGACTCCATCCACAGCCTGCCCCACATTCACCAGGCAGAGAACCTGATCATACAAGGAGCTCACGTTGGGATTTGATGGCATCCTCCACTCAGGGCTGGGATTTGATCCCATCCTCCACTCAGGGCTGCTCAGGAGGTGCTGGGAGCAGGCTGTGCTGCAGTGATTGGTCTCAGCAAACTCCAAGCCATGGAGATAGTGCTCAAAAGTGTCACGGTGACGCCAGGGGCTCGGAGCCAATCAAGCTGCCTGTGAGCAGCCTTTGCAAAGCAGCCTCGGGTTAAAATAAAACCCCTAAGAGAAATGTGTATTTTTATCCTGGCATCAAACAATTCGGGTTAGGGGGAAACGAGGGTGAAGCAGGGATCAGCTGAGCCTCCAGCAGTGCTCGCAAGGAGCCCTCTGATGTCTGCGGTGGGTGCTGCGCTCAACGATGCATCAGCGCACGGGGGAGCAGGAGATGCTCCTCGGGTCTCTGTGTTCAGGTTGCTGCTGCTGCTGCTGCTGGCAAAGTTCTTCGTTTTCTGTCTCTCTGCTTTCCTTTCCTTGCCCTTTCCCCAAGACAAAGCCTCAGGTGGAAATCCTGAGCGATTTCAGCCGCTTGAGGCAGCCGAGCGGTGGGAAGAGCCGAGCGGAGCTGGCGCTGGGGTGCCGCGGAAGAGGAGCAGCTTCCTCCCCTGCCGCCTGCAGCTCGCTGCTGTCCACCAAAGCTCCTCGGAGCCGTCGGGAGGCTGCGCTGCGGCTCTGACAGTTCTGCTCCGCCACCACGAGAGGGACATAGAAGGAAAGCTAAAGGAGCAAGAGCCCCAGAAAGCCCCCGGGCAGCTTCCAGCTGCGAAGGTGTCGCTTTGCTTCTCCTCCGGGAAGATCTCGCTGCGTTCCCATAGCTCCATCCCAAAGAAGCTTTGCAGCCCTTAGGGACTGATGACACCAAGCTGGGGGCAGATGTGGCTGGGCTGGAGGGCAGAAGGGCTCTGCAGCAGGACCTTGACCACCTGGACAGATGGGCAGAGCCCAAGGGGATGGAGTTCAATAGCTCCAAGTGCAGGGTGCTGCACTTTGGCCACAGCAACCCCATGCAGAGATACAGGCTGGGGTCAGAGTGGCTGAGAGCAGCCAGGCAGAGAGGGATCTGGGGGTGCTGATTGATACCTGCCTGAACATGAGCCAGCAGTGTGCCCAGGTGGCCAAGAGAGCCAGTGGCATCCTGGCCTGCATCAGCAATGGTGTGGCCAGCAGGAGCAGGGAGGTCATTCTGCCCCTGGACTCTGCACTGCTTAGACCACACCTTGAGTGCTGTGTTCAGTTCTGGGCCCCCCAGTTTAGGAGGGACATTGAGATGCTTGAGCATGTCCAGAGAAGGGCGATGAGGCTGGGGAGAGGCCTTGAGCACAGCCCTACGAGGAGAGGCTGAGGGAGCTGGGATTGGTTAGCCTGGAGAAGAGGAGGCTCAGGGGAGACCTCATTGCTGTCTGCAACTACCTGAGGGGAGGTTGTGGCCAGGAGGAGGTTGCTCTCTTCTCTCAGGTGGCCAGCACCAGAACAAGAGGACACAGCCTCAGGCTGTGCCAGGGGAGATTTAGGCTGGAGGTGAGGAGAAAGTTCTTCCCTGAGAGAGTCATTGGCCACTGGAATGGGCTGCCCGGGGAGGTGGTGGAGTCGCCGTCCCTGGAGCTGTTCAAGGCAGGACTGGACGTGGCACTTGGTGCCATGGTCTGGCCTTGAGCTCTGTGCTAAAGGGTTGGACTTGATGAGCTGTGAGGTCTCTTCCAACCTTGGTGATACTGTGGTACTGTGATACTGTGATCCCTGTGACTTAGGGATCTGTTGGAGAGGTTCCAGCAGAGGGCTCCGAGGATGAGGAGGGGACTGGAGCAGTGCCTGAGGAGAGGCTGAGGGCCCTGGGGCTGCTTAGTCTGCAGAAGAGAAGACAGAGGGGATTGAATCAATGTTTATCAATAGATGAGGGCTGGGGGTCAGAAGGGGGGGACAGGCTCTGCTCACTGCTCCCTGGCACAGGACAAGCAGCAATGGATGGAAGCTGCAGCACAGGAGGTTCCAGCTCAGCACAAGGGCAACTTCTTGCCTGGAAGGGTCCCAGAGCCCTGGCACAGGCTGCCCAGAGAGGTTGTGGAGTCTCTTTCTCTGGAGCCTTCCCAGACCTGTCTGGATGTGTTGCTGTGTGCCCTGAGCTGGATTGGATGGTGCTGCTCTGGCAGGGAGGTTGGACTGGATGAGCTCTATGGGCCCTTTCCAACCCCTGACATCTGTGAGCTGTGATCTTGTGAGCACAAAGAGCTGCAGCAGGTCTGCTCCCAGCAGCTCATCTCTCCTCAGCTTTTCCCTCCTGGAATGCCTGTGGTGGTGGTGGCAGGACAGGGAGTGGTGGTGCTGGCTGTGGTTTTGCTCTAGCCCAAGCTGTTGGACCAGCAAAGCTTGCAGGGTTTGGGGTGTGTTGAGAAGGTGGTTGTGGAGCCACTTGAGTTCAGCTGTCACTGGTTAGTGCCTGGTGATGCAACCAGCCTGAGCTCAGAGCTCATGCAAAGGTCTCCATGGAACAAGAGGACCATAAAATGCCCTGAGGTAAATATTGAAAGGGTTTATTGGGCCCTGGTGGAGCTCAGATGTGCTGGGTTGGACATCACACAGCCTGTGTGTGTCTAGGGATGGGCATCTGCTCATCCCTGGTGCCAGCAAAGCTTCACTCCCAGCCTGGGGGGACAGAGGCACAGCCCCTGGCTGGGGCCTGCTGCTGCATTGAGAGGTCTGAGCAACAGTCATGGGAGAAGAGAGGGGATCCTGCCCCTCTGCTCTGCTCTCCTCTCCTCTCCTTTGCTCTGTTCTCCTCTCCTCTCCTCTGCTCTTCCCTCCTCTGCTCTCATCTCTTTGCTCTGCTCTCCTTTGCTCTGCTCTCATCTCTCCTTTGCTCTCATCTCCTTTGCTCTGCTCTGCTCTTCATTGCTCTGCTCTCATCTCTCATCTGATCTCATCTCTTTGCTCTGCTCTCCTTTGCTCTGCTCTCATCTCTCCTTTGCTCTCATCTCCTTTGCTCTGCTCTGCTCTCCTTTGCTCTGCTCTCATCTCTCCTCTGCTCTGCTCTCATCTCTCCTCCGCTCTGCTCTTCATTGCTCTGCTCTCATCTCTCCTCTGCTCTCATCTCCTTTGCTCTGCTCTCCTCTGCTCTCCTGAGACCCCACCTCAAACACTGCCTCCAGTTGTGGTGTCCCCAGCAGAAGGAGGTCACAGAACTGCTGGAGTGAAGCCAGAGGAGGCCACAAAGGTGAACCAAGAGCTGGAGCACCTCTGCTGTGAGGACAGGCTGAGGGAGCTGGGGGGAGTGCAGCCTGCAGAGGAGAGGGGATCCTGCAGGAAGCCTGCAGAGAGACTTTTCTTGAGGGTGTCTGAACCAGGCCAAGGGGGAATGGTTTGATGCTGAGGCAGAGCAGGGTTAGACTGGAGCTGGGGAAGAAGTTCTGCAGCATGAGGGTGGTGAGAGCCTGGCACAGGCTGCCCAGGGAGGCTGTGGCTGCCTCCTGCCTGGGGGTGTTGAAGACCAGGCTGGATGAGGCTTTGAGTAGCTGAGAGCTGTCCCTGCAACCTCAGTTTAATCCTTCCCCAGGAGTTAAAAGCTGTAAAGCTTGGAGCAGCAAGCAGCTGCTGCCACAGGAGAGGTGGTGTTGCTAAGAAGCTGCTTCCCAAAGCCTTTAGGAACCCAGATGAGGCACCAGGGATAACCTGGAAATCCACCACTTGTCCCTGCTCACACAGAGGGAGGAACCAGCAGTGCCCAAGCACACATCAAACCCTTCTGTGCAGCTCTGGATTCTGCATTACACTGAAATAACCTCACTGCTGCTCCATCTGCCTGGGAGAGCTGCCAGGAAGGAAAACAAAGGAACATGGACACTCTTTGTAGTCAGAAAAGAGCTTCAGCTACAGCAACAGCTGCTCTGAACGATCCCTTTAACAGAAACCTTGATGCCCCTTCCCAGGCTCAGGCTGCTCCCTGCAGAACTCCCCCAAGCCAAGGCAGGTCGGAGCTGATCCTCCCAAACCTCCTCCTGAGCCTGGGAAGGGGCATTCCAGCCGGGGCTGCCTTGCAGTTTGGGAGCTGCACCTTTCTGCTGGCAGCCTTCACCTCCTGCACCAGCTGAGGAGAAGCAGAACACTTCAGAGGGTGCAGAGAGCCAGGAGCTGTGCTCAGGAAAAGGCTTTTGCCTGTGTTGCTGCCTTGCACTCAGGCTCTGCTAACGTGGCTGGGAGCAGTGCACACCGCAGCTCCTCTCAGGCTGGGGAGGGGGAGGAAGGAGCTGCAGAACTCCTTTCTTTGGGGGCAGGAGGGTTGCAAATTTCACACTGATGTGTTTCTGATTGCTCTCTGGGTCCTAAGTTACCTTTTCAGGCTCTCTCAGCTTTCAGGCAGGGGAAAGAGAAGTGCTTCGTGGCTTTGCATCTGCTTCCACTTGCTGGCTTCTGTGGGCTGCTCTTAGCGTTCTGTGTCACTCAGCACCTCCATATCTCAGTGCCTTCTGCATCCAAGATCCCTGAAGGAATGTCAGCATCTCCTCCTCCTCCTCCTTTGCCTTTGCTCTTTTAAGTCACTTCTGGTTTCAGGAGTGCTTCTCCCAGCCAGGACTGCTCCTGCAGACCAACCAGCTGGAGCTGATGCGCCCTGGGGGGGTTCAGCCTGCAGAGGAGAAGCCTCTGAGGGGGGGCCTTAGAGGAGGGAATCCTGCAGGAAGGCTGCAGAGGGACTTGTGTTGAGGGTGTCTAGAGACAGGCCAAGGAAATCCACCACACTTCTCTTGTCCCTGCTAGCACAGAGGGAGGAAAAGCAGTGCCCAAGATTCAGGCACACTTCAGACCCTTCTACCCCATAGCAGCACTCTGGAGTCAGCCAGGAGCTGAAGCTGGGAGGGGTAAAAGTCAGGGCAGGGGCACTGAGCTGGCTCCAGCAGTACCCCAGACCATAAACATCGTTTGCTGAGGGTGGAGGCTTCTTCTCTGGGCTGCTCCTCCTCCTCTGAAGGGTCCCCATCCTGCTTTCCTGTTCCCTCTGCACCTCCCCTGGGCTATCTCTGGCTGGGTTTTAGCCCAGCAGCATTCATTCCACTTTAGCTCTTTCATTACATCTCCTCTGGTGCCAACCCTTGGTCTCCTCTCCTCTTCTTCATCCCCTTTTCAGCAGGGCATGGAACAACTGCTGTGGTTCAGCCTCTGTCTGGGGCAGGCACAAATCCATCCTGGGAGCCTTTCCCGTGGCTCTGCTGGCTGGGGGTGGGTGCAGGGCAAGGAGAGGTTGGGTGCCTGAGCCAGCCCTGGCTTCAGGATGGAGAAGCTTGCCTGGGGTGGAAGGAAAAGTTTCCCTTGCAGGGTGTTGTGGGTTTGAGGAGGCACCAAGCCAGCAGCCAGAGCAGGGGATGGTCACAGAGCAGCTTTGTGATGCCTTCCCAGAAGTCAGGAGCTGCTTGGAAACGTCCCCAGGCCACTGGTGGAAAAAGAGCAAGAGGCCACCAAGGGTCCCGGGTTGGAACAGCACTGCCGAGAGCCTCGCAGGTGGTGCTGGCAGCTCCTTCCTCACCACAGGGGGCTTCAGCAGCGCTGGGTTTGCCCCTGCTGGCTTGAGCCCCTCTCAGATGGGCTGCCAAGGGGTGCCCAGTTCCTGGGCTTGCCTTTGCCAGCAGTTCCTGCTCCCCAGGCAGGGCAGAGGTGCAGGGACCCTCTCAGCCCTGACTGGAGGTGCTGGCTGCTGAGGCTTCCTCAGCCTGGCTGATTCCTGGCCAGGAGGGAAAAAAGGCTTGAGGGTCCTGGAGCTTTACAGCCTGGGGAGGGGCAGCTGAAGGGCATCTCACCAATGCTGATCAGTGCCTCAAGGGGGCTGGCAGGAGCCTGGGGCCAGGCTTTTGCCACTGGTGCCCACTGAGAGGAGCCTGGGGCCAGGCTTTTGCCTGCCCACAGCCTCAGCCAGCCTGGCCTTAAACACCTTAGGGGGGATGGAGCAGAGCTGGAGATGGGCAGGTTCAGGCTGGAGGTGAGGAGGAAGTTGTTGAGCAGGAGAGTGGTGAGAGCCTGGCAGGGGTTGCCCAGGGAGGTGGTTGAGGCCCCATGGCTGGAGGTGTTTGAGGCCAGGCTGGCTGAGGCTGTGTGCAGCCTGCTCTAGGGTAGGGTGTCCCTGGGCATGGCAGGGGTTGGCACTGCCTGCTCCTTGTGCTCCCTTCCAGCCCTGACTGATTCTATGACCTCCAGCCATGGGGCCTCAACCACCTCCCTGGGCAACCCCTGCCAGGCTCTCACCACTCTCCTGCTCAACAACTTCCTCCTCACCTCCAGCCTCACTCTCCCCACCTCCAGCTCTGCTCCATTCCCCCCACTCCTGCCACTCCCTCACAGCCTCAAAAGTCCCTCCCCAGCGTTTTTGGAGCCTCCTTCAGATCCTGGCAGGCCACAAGAAGGTCACCTGGGAGCCTCCTCTGCTCCAGCCTGCACAGCCCCAACTCTTTCAGGCTGTGCTCACAGCAGAGCTGCTGCAGCCTCTGAGCATCCTCCTGGCCCTGCTCTGGACACTCTCCAGCATCTCCACAGCCCTCTTGGCCCAGGGGCTCCAGAGCTGGATGCAGGACTCCAGGTGGGGTCTCAGCAGAGCAGAGCAGAGGGGCAGAATCCCCTCCCTGGCCCTGCTGGCCACACTGCTGCTGCTGCAGCCCAGGCTCTGCTTGGCTTTCTGGGCTGCAAGTGCTCACTGCTGGCTCCTGCTGAGCTTCTCCTCCAGCAGCACCCCCAAGTGCCTCTGCTCAGGGCTGCTCTCCAGCCTGGCACTGCCCAGCCTGGATTGGTGCTTGGCATTGCCTCGCCCCAGCTGCAGGACCTTGCCCTTGGTCTTGTTGCACCTCCTGAGCTTGGCTTGTGCCCACCTCTGCAGCCTGCCCAGCTCCCTCTGGATGGATCCTGCCCTCCAGCCTGGCTGCTGCAGCACACAGCTTGGTGTGGGCAGCAAACTGGCTGAGGCTGCACTCAGTGCCTCTGCCCATGGCACCCACAGAGATGTTGAACAAGTCTGGTGCCAGGACTGGTCCCTGAGGGACTCCACTTGGCACTGCCCTCCACTTGGCCATGGAGTCATTGACAACCACTCTTTGGGTGCAGCCATCAAGCCAGTTCTGTGTTCATCAATGCTCCACCCCTCAAACCTCTGTGTCACCAGCATAGAGACCAGGATGTGATGTGGGACAGTGCCAAAGGACTTGCTCAGGTTCAATCTAAACCTCCCCAGCCTCATCTTGAGGCCATTAGAATCATAGAATCATAGAACCAAGCAGATTGGAAGGGAGCTCCAAGCTCAAACAGCACAACCCAGCCCCCAGCCCTGCCCAGCCACCAGACCATGGCACTCAGTGCCCAGCCAGGCTTGGCTGCAACACCTCCAGCCACAGCCACTCCACCACCTCCCTGGGCAGCCCATTCCAGTGCCAATCACTCTCTCTGCCAGCAACTTCCTCCTCACATCCAGCCTCAACCTGCCCTGCCACAGCTTCAGCCTGGGTCCCCTTCTTCTGTTGCTGGCTGCCTGGCAGCAGAGCCCAACCCCACCTGGCTACAGCCTCCCTGCAGGTTCCCCCTTGTTCTGTCTCCAGTTCCCTGTGAGCAGAGCCCAGCAGCAGCCTCCCCACAGTGTCCCTTCAGGTAGCTGTAGACAGCAATGAGCTCTCCCCTCAGCCTCCTCTTCCTCACACTACCCACCCCCAGCTCCCTCAGTTGCTCCTCATAACACTTCTACTCTAAACCTCTCCCCCAACTTCCTTGCCCTCCTCTGGACCTGCTCCAGCACCTCCACATCTCTCTTGGGATGGGCTGCCCAAAACTGAGCCCAACACTGGAGGTGTGGAGGAGCTGTGCAGAGCTGAGAAGCCCTTTCCCTGCTGTGCCCTGCAGTGCCACACAGCCCCAGCAGTGTTCCACTGCTGCCATCTGAGAGTCCCCCTGCAGGAGCTGCTGCAGGTGGAGCCTGCTGGAATTCCTGGCCCCTGAGCAAGGCTCATGGCAACGCCACAGCCCCATCGTGGAGCCTGGAAACTGTGAGTGGGGCTTGTTTGTCCTCCAGAGGTGAGCCACTGCCTTTGATTTATGACCAAACAGAAGTTTTCAAACAACTTCTCAGCCCTGCTCCAGAAAATCCATCAGCCTGAGGTCATGTGGAGGAAACCCAGGACACAGCAGCCTTGGTAATGGAGCTGTTAGCAAATGTCATGGAGAGGATGAAATGTTTGGGGGGGTTGTCCTGAAGCCTTTCTGCTGCTCTGGAGACAGAGCAAAAGTGCTGCAGGAAGCTCTCTGGCAAGTGGGTGGTGTTCCCACCTCTGACAAGACACTGACACATTAAAGACCCTCTCCTGGCAGCAGAGAGGACCTTGCAGGGTGAGGTGATTGCAAAAAGGATGTGGAGAAGGTCTGGAGAGAGCTGATCCTAAGCAGGACTTCAGCAGTGATGTCTCTCAGCCAGGAAAAAAAGAGCCCTGCTAAGCCTGGGGCAATGAGCTCCTGGGATCCAGAGCAGCACAGATCCTGCTGCCCCAGGGCAGGAGAACTCCTGCAGCAGGAGATGTTGCATGGTGCAACAAAGAGCTGTGGCAAGCCCAAAGCATGCAAGGCTGTGGTGGAAAAGCCAGGCTGGAGTCGCCCTGGGGAGAGGCAGGCACAAGAACCCAGGATCTCCTGTGAGCCTGAGGGGCTGGCCAGGAGATGGAGAGGAGGAAGACTTAGTCAAAGAGTGTCCACCCCTGGAGTCTTGAAGTCAGCAGCCCTGGAGCTCTGGAACAGCTGGGGGGGGGGGGGGGGGGGGGAGGTTGCTGTGATTGCCAGCAGCTCCTGAGCTATTCTCTTGGGGCTCAAAACACATCCAGCCCTTTAGTGAGACTGCAGGGAAACAAGGAGCATCCTTCTGGGAGCCCTGAGAACCTGGTGAGCATCAGGCAACAGCAACAGTGTCATCAGACAGCAACCAAAACCTCCTTTTGTTTCTCTATAGGTAGGCTGTGGTGCTGCAGGAGCTGTTGGGTCCCACCCAGGGTGCAGAGGTCAGCCCTTGGCACCTAACCTGTGTCCAGAGAAGGGCAGCAAGGCTGGGGAGGGGCCTGGAGCACAGCCCTGTGAGGAGAGGCTGAGGGAGCTGGGGGGGTGCAGCCTGCAGCAGAGGAGGCTCAGGGCAGAGCTGATTGCTGCCTGCAGCTGCCTGCAGGGAGGCTGTAGCCAGGTGGGGTTGGGCTCTGCTGCCAGACAGCCAGGGCCAGAGCAAGGGGCCCCAGGCTGAAGCTGTGGCAGGGCAGGTTGAGGCTGGATGTTGTTAGGAAGTTGCTGGCAGAGAGAGTGATTGGCACTGGAATGGGCTGCCCAGGGAGGTGGTGGAGTGGCTGTGGCTGGAGGTGTTGCAGCCAAGCCTGGCTGGGGCACTGAGTGCCATGGTCTGGTGGCTGGGCAGGGCTGGGGGCTGGGTTGGGCTGTTGGAGCTTGGAGCTCTCTGCCAACCTGCTTGATCCTGTGATTCTGTGATTCTCTAAGCCAAGTCCCACTGCCTGCAGCCTGCTGGGCTGAGGAGGAGCCCAACCCCTGCCTTGCTGCTCCTTCTCTTTTCCACACCTCTTGCTCCATGTTCCACTGGAGGCCACCACAAACCTCCCCTGACAGAGGGGGGTGAAGAGAAGATGGTGAGGGGACACCTGCAGCACAGGGTGGCCCAAGCTCCTCTTTCTATGCCCAAGCTCCTCTTGGCCCAAGCTCCTCTTGGCCCAAGCTCCTCTTTGCCCAAGCTCCTCTTTCTTTGCCCAAGCTCCTCTTTGCCCAAGCTCCTCTTTCTTTTCCCAAGCTCCTCTTGGCCCAAGCTCCTCTTTGCCCAAGCTCTTCTTTGCCCAAGCTCTTCTTTGCCCAAGCTCCTCTTTCTTTGCCCAAGCTCCTCTTTCTTTGCCCAAGCTTCTCTTTGCCCCAGCTCCTCTTTCTTTGCCCAAGCTCCTCTTGGTCCAAGCTCCTCTTTCTTTGCCCAAGCTCCTCTTGGCCCAAGCTCCTCTTTCTTTGCCCAAGCTCCTCTTTGCCCAAGCTCCTCTTTCTTTGCCCCAGCTCCTCTTTCTTTGCCCCAGCTCCTCTTTCTTTGCCCAAGCTCCTCTTTCTTTGCCCAAGCTTCTCTTTGCCCCAGCTCCTCTTTGCCCAAGCTCCTCTTTGCCCCAGCTCCTCTTTGCCCAAGCTCCTCTTGGTCCAAGCTCCTCTTTGCCCAAGCTCCTCTTGGTCCAAGCTCCTCTTTACCCAAGCTCCTCTTTCTTTGCCTATGCTTCTCTTTGCCCAAGCTCCTCTTTGCCCAAGCTCCTCTTTCTTTGCCCAAGCTCCTCTTTTTCTGGGAGATGCAGGAGAGGAGCTTGGATCTCCCTGGGAAGTTCTCTCCTGGCTGCACTCAGAGCGAGTCCCAGCTGCGACTGGGAGCCAGCAAATGATCTCAGGCTGTGAGATCAGGTTTTGCTGAGTCCACACAGGGTTGGCCATGTTCATTCCTCTTCCCAGAAGGTCTCCTGTCCAAAGCATGCACTGAGCTGTGATTTCCTTGGAAATATTGGCCTCCAGGGCAGCCCCACGGATGGAGGCTCCAAGTCGCCTCCCGCTTTGCCAGGAGAAAGCTGCTCTGCTCCTGGCTGTTTGTTCACCTGAGGCCTGAGGGTTCCTGGAATTGTCTCTGCCTTCCTGGAAGCAGAGGTGAGGCTGTAATGGCTTGTGCAGAAAGGCTGCAAAGTGGAGGAGAGAGGAGGCAGCTGGGGCCCGGGGGAGAGCTCTTGGATTCCACTCTCATGACAGGTACCGCTCTGGCCACCAGCGCCTCAGGAACTTGGTGTTGCTTACACCCAAAGTGTTTTGGCTGGAGGAAAGGTTAGTGGGAGCAGCTCCCTGCCAAGAGCAGTTGGCCTCCCTTGAAGGCTGCCTTGCACAAAAGCACAGGGGAGCAAACACTGAGTTTCCATGAGGAGTTCCAATCAGAGGAAGCCTCCGACCACCGCGGCCAGGCTCAGGCTGTGCCCTCGCAGCCTTTGGATGGAAGAGCAGTTGGGATGAGGCAAGAGCAGTTGGGATGAGGCAAGAGCAGTTGGGATGAAGCAAGGACTTCCTCTGAATATTTACACAGCCCCCAACAATGAGAACTATTTTCTTTTCTGGGGTGAGGGGGGGAATGATTGGGTTGGCTTCTGTGGCTGTTTTTCAGCTTGGGGTGGGGTCAGGAGAGGCAACTGCCAGAGATCTCCAGAGCCAATTCATTCCTCTGAGGCTTCTGGGCTGATATTGTCTTGAAAACTCAAGAGGTTGGGATTAGTCTCCAGAAGGTTGGGATTAGTCTCCAGAAGGTTGGGGTTAGTCTCCAGGCTCTGTCTTCCTGGAGAGCTTCCACCACTTCTGAGCCTGTGAACAAACCATTTATGGATTGAGGTCTTTTTGGTTTGCCCAGTGGAAAAAGGCAGCAGCAGCTCATAGCTGGGCTGAGGTTCTTTTTTAGCTCTGGGTTCAGAAAGGCTGCCCAGAGAGGCAGCAGTCTGGGGGCTCTCTCAGCCTGGGAGAAGAGAAGGCTGAGCAGGGAGCTGAGGGTGGCTGCAGCCACAGCGAGTGCCTGGCAGCCAGCAGCTGCTGTGACTCTGCAGCTCCTGGTGCTGGTGGAGCAGTTCCACCTGTGGAGCTCTTTGGCCAGGAAGCCTCAAAGCTTCCTGGACTGATCCTTCTGACCTGCATCTCTGTCAAAGGCAGGGCTGGGCCAGCCACTGAGTGCCAGAGGCTCTCCATGAACCCCTCCCCAAAGGGAAGAGAAAGGGAATGAGGGAGAGAGAGTGATGGAGTGGGAATGAACAGCTGTGAGGGGCATTAGAGTCATAGAACCAGGCAGGGTTGGAAGGGACCTCAAGGATCAGGCAGTGCCAAGCTCCTGCCCTGCCCAGGGACACCTCACACCGGATCAGGCTGCATACAGCCTCAGACAGCCTGGCCTGAAACACCTCCAGGCATGGGGCCTCAACCACCTCCCTGGGCAGCCCCTGCCAGGCTCTCACCACTCTCCTGCTCAACAACTTCCTCCTCACCTCCAGCCTCACTCTCCCCACCTCCAGCTCTGCTCCATTCCCCCCACTCCTGACACTCCCTCACAGCCTCAAAAGTCCCTCCCCAGCTTTTTTGTAGCTCCCTTCAGATCCTGCAAGGCCACAAGAAGGTCACCTGGGAGCCTCCTCTGCTCCAGCCTGCACAGCCCCAACTCTTTCAGGCTGTGCTCACAGCAGAGCAGCTCCAGCCCTCTGCTCACCCTCATGGCCCTTCTCTGGATACTCTCCAGCACATCCACATCCCTCTTGTCCCAGGGACTCCAGAACTGGATGCAGTATTCCAGGAGAGGTCTCAGCAGGGCTGGATGCAGCACTCCAGGAGAGGTCTCAGCAGGGCTGGGTGCAGCACTCCAGGAGAGGTCTCAGCAGGGCTGGGTGCAGCACTCCAGGAGAGGTCTCAGCAGGGCTGGGTGCAGCACTCCAGGTGGGGTCTCAGCAGTGCTGGGTGCAGCACTCCAGGTGGGGTCTCAGCAGTGCTGGGTGCAGCACTCCAGGTGGGGTCTCAGCAGGGCTGGGTGCAGCACTCCAGGTGGGGTCTCAGCAGGGCTGGGTGCAGCACTCCAGGTGGGGTCTCAGCAGTGCTGGGTGCAGCACTCCAGGTGGGGTCTCAGCAGGGCTGGGTGCAGCACTCCAGGTGGGGTCTCAGCAGGGCTGGGTGCAGCACCCCAGGTGGGGTCTCAGCAGTGTGGAGCAGAGGGGCAGGATCACTTCCCTGGCCCTGCTGCCCACTCTGCTCTTGCTGCAGCCCAGGCTCTGGTTGCTCTCTGGGCTGCCAGAGCACACTGACAGCTCAGGTTGAGCTTCTCCTCCACCAGCACCCCCAAGTCCCTCTCCTCTGGGCTGCTCTCAAGCCAGGGAGCTCTTTCCTGCCCTTCCTGCAGGTCACTCTGGGTTTCAGCAGGGCAAAGGTTCTTGTCTCCTGCAGACAGCAGGAGCTCAGCAGTGGTCTTTAGCTGCTGTGTCCTGAGGAGACCTGACTGCTTGGTGCTACCTTTGCTGGCCTCCAGCTGTCCCAGCCCCCTCCAGGTCTGGGTCTTGGTGGCTTAGTTTAAATGCAAGCAGTGGAGCTGATTGCTGTGGGGAGATGATGTGGGAAGGAGAGAATGGGAAGGGGAGAAAAAGGGCTCCAGTTGCAGTTGGGAGAGGAAAGGTCAAGAGAAGTCTCATTCATCTTGCCCCAGGCCTCATCAAACAGCTCCAGCTCTTTGCTGCCTCTGTCCAGGAGAGCTCAACAGCTTTGCTGAATGTGACCTCTGGGGTGGAAAATGTCTCTTGGTGTTCTCCTGAGGTTGCCCACAGTAAAAGGGCAGCTCTGTGGGCTGGCTGCAGATGGTTATTAGAGCTACTGCTCCTGCTTGGTGGGAAGGGAGACTCAACCACTCCGTGCTTGCGAGGCAGGGTACACTGTGGGGCTTTGGGTCTGTCTGCCAGGGATGGATGCTGACCACCCCTGGGCACTCCCTGTGCAAAGCAAGGTTTGCTCTGCAGTCCTGAGCCAAATGCTTCCCTTTTTGCCTTGCTGTTCCGGGCTGGGCTGTGTGCTTGGCTGTGCTCCCTGTCCCAGAGCTGTCTGCCTTCTGGGGGCGTTAGGGAGGAAAAGGTTGTCAAGGAATGATGGAAACTTGAGGTGTTGTTGAAGCTGCCCATCCAAAAGCTGCTGGCATCAGCCAGCTGCTGGGTCAAAAGCACTCATGTGAGGCCAGCAGATGCCAACCTCTGCCAGGCTGTCTCTGTGTGCCACAGGCTTGCTGCTGTTGGTGCACTTGAGCCTTAGCTGCCAAGCTAAGGTCCTGCAGGCAGCTCCAGCAGCATCTCAGAGCACATCTCCAGCCCCCTGTGTGCAAAGCAATGTGATGCCAGCCTCTGCCACTGGTGCCCCTGTGTGCCACAGGCTTGCTGCTGTTGGTGCACTTGAGCCTTAGCTGCCAAGCTAAGGTCCTGCAGGCAGCTCCAGCAGCATCTCAGAGCACATCTCCAGCCCCCCTGTGTGCAAAGCAAGGTGAGGCCAGCAGATGCCAACCTCTGCCAGGCTGTCTCTGTGTGCCACAGGCTTGCTGCTGTTGGTGCACTTGAGCCTTAGCTGCCAAGCTAAGGTCCTGCAGGCAGCTCCAGCAGCATCTCAGAGCACATCTCCAGGCCCCTGTGTTCAAAGCAAGGTGAGGCCAGCAGATGCCAACCTCTGTCACTGGTGCCCCTGTGTGCCACAGGCTTGCTGCTGTTGGTGCACTTGAGCCTTAGCTGCCAAGCTAAGGTCCTGCAGGCAGCTCCAGCAGCATCTCAGAGCACATCTCCAGGCCCCCTGTGTGCAAAGCAAGGTGAGGCCAGCAGATGCCAGCCTCTGCTGCTCGTGCCCCTGTGTGCCACAGGCTTGGTGCTGTTGGTGCACCTTGAACCTTAGCTGCCAAGCTAAGGTCCTGCAGGCAGCTCCAGCAGCATCTCAGAGCACATCTCCAGCCCCCGTGGTGTGCAAAGCAATGTGAGGCCAGCAGATGCCAGCCTCTGCCACTGGTGCCCCTGTGTGCCACAGGCTTGGTGCTGTTGGTGCATCTTGAGCTGGAGCTGCCAAGCTAAGGTCCTGCAGGCAGCTCCAGCAGCATCTCAGAGCACATCTCCAGGGCCCCTGTGTGCAAAGCAATGTGATGCCAGCCTCTGCCACTGGTGCCCCTGTGTGCCACAGGCTTGCTGCTGTTGGTGCACTTGAGCCTTAGCTGCCAAGCTAAGGTCCTGCAGGCAGCTCCAGCAGCATCTCAGAGCACATCTCCAGGGCCCCTGTGTGCAATGTTCTGCCTAGCAAGGGGTCCATGCCAGAGGCATGTTCTGAGCCAGACTTTGGTGCAGGACCAGCCCAAGTCAGCGCTCCCTGAGAGGCCCCCAGACTACCCCAAAACCATCTGTGCTGTCTGCCCACCTCCACGTGGGAGCTGAGAGCTCTGAGCAGTCCCTCTGGGATGAGACAATTCCTGTTTAGCCTCTCTCCGGAGACCCCTCGGATTGCACAAGAAGAAGGTTTGACCACAGAGAGAGATGAATCAAATCCATCGTTTAAAGGGAAGAGAGAGCTCAGCCTGCTTAGAGCAGCTTTTGTTTCTCAAGCTCTGCCAGCCCTGGGAGCTTTGGGAAGTGAGTTGGTGTCTGCCGAGCAGGCAGCAGCGGAGCTGTTATTGTCATCAGCACGTGGGGAGGTGTCCTGCAGCAGAAAAAGCCCAGGAGGGAGAGCAGAGCCAAAGGCAGTTCCACCGAAATAGACTAAGCATTAGCGAGAGCTCCCAGCAGGATGGGATGGCTCAGGCAGCGCAGCAGTTTGCTGCTCTCCTGGGGCAGAACAGCCTCCAGCCTTCTCCTGCAGCCTTCTCCCTTTTTCTCCCCCGGTACAACGCAGTTAATTGTTCCCAGCTCCCTCTATCAGCCCGAGCTGGCCGCAGCTCAGTGTGCAAATGAGCTTCAGCCCCAGCTAGGAGCCTTTGATGTCCCAGCCCGAAGAGGGCATGAATAGGAGAGGAAAAAATGTGAGCTGCTTCCTGCAAGGTTTTCACAACTCCCCTGGGGGTAGGATTACGACAGAGGCTGAGGAACAGCTCTGAGCAGGGTGATGGTGGTGGTGGGGAGCAGGGAACAGCTCTGAGCAGGGTGATGGAGAGCAAGGAACAGCTCTGAGCAGGGTGATGGTGGTGGTGGGGAGCAGGGAACAGCTCTGAGCAGGGTGATGGAGAGCAGGGAACAGCTCTGAGCAGGGTGATGGTGGTGGTGGGGAGCAGGGAACAGCTCTGAGCAGGGTGATGATGGTGGTGGGGAGCAGGGAACAGCTCTGAGCAGGGTGATGATGGTGGTGGGGAGCAGGGAGCAGCTCTGAGCAGGGTGAGGGTGGTGGTGGGGAGCAGAGAACAGCTCTGAGCAGGGTGATGGTGGTGGTGGGGAGCAGGGAGCAGCTCTGAGCAGGGTGAGGGTGGTGGTGGGGAGCAGAGGACAGCTCTGAGCAGGTTGATGGTGGTGGTGGGGAGCAGGGAGCAGCTCTGAGCAGGGTGATAGTGGTGGTGGGGAGCAGGCAACAGGTCTGAGCAGGGTGAGGGTGGTGGTGCTAGGGAGCAGAGGACAGCTCTGAGCAGGGTGATGGTGGTGGTGGGGAGCAGAGGACAGCTCTGAGTAGGTCGATGGTGGTGGTGGGGAGCAGGGAGCAGCTCTGAGCAGGTTGATGGTGGTGGTGGGGAGCAGGGAGCAGCTCTGAGCAGGTTGATGGTGGTGGTGGGGAGCAGAGGACAGCTCTGAGCAGAGTGATGGTGGTGGTGGGGAGCAGGGAGCAGCTCTGAGCAGGTTGATGGTGGTGGTGGGGAGCAGGGAGCAGCCTCTTGCCCCCTGCAGCCAGGTTAGCTCTTGCTGAGCACTGATCAGATCCTCCCTGGGGCTGCTCTTCCGAGCTGCTGCACAGCTCCCCTGGGAGGTCA
Source organism: Pogoniulus pusillus (assembly GCF_015220805.1). Lineage (NCBI taxonomy): Eukaryota > Metazoa > Chordata > Aves > Piciformes > Lybiidae > Pogoniulus > Pogoniulus pusillus. The sequence goes on along the minus strand of NC_087304.1, from coordinate 2,241,587 downwards.
GAGGCCAGGAAGGAGCAGCAGCGATGCCATCAGCACAGTGCTCAGTGGAACCAGCTCCATCTGTTGTGTCCTGCAGACATCCTCTGGCACTGCAGTTTGCCACTGAGCCAACGACCAAAACAAAACCCCAAACCATTAAAAGGGCTTAGAGAGGATCTTCAGCGACCTTCAGTGAGTGCTTTGCTTTCCTGAGACATCCAGAGCCAGAGACACAAACCAGACTGCAGCAAGCTGTAACTCCTCAGACATGTAGGAAACCACAGGCTGGGGTGGATTGTTCCACCCTGCAGTGCAGGAGGCACAGGGGCAGGGTTTGGGGGTGTCCTCAGCCAGGAGCTGGTGGAGTTGGTGCAGAAGGACTCAGTGCCCAGCACTGCCTCTGCCTTGCACAAAGCTCCACTGCTCTTCTTTACATTATTTAGCTGCTGCCCAAGTTTTGACACCTCAGGACTGCAACCAGCTCCTCAGTGGAGGCTCTGGGAGCCCTGATTGTTGATTTTTGTGTTTTAGCAACAGATGGACTCAGGGTTTGCACTGCTCTGAGCTGTAGGATTGTGGCTTGCAAACCTGAGAGTAGCTTTCTGGTCTGTCTGGAAGCAGCCAGCCAAAGGCAGGAGCAGACTGGAGACCCTGCCTGCAGCTGGGCCCTGGAATTCAGTGTCCTGCCCTCCTCACAGAGTGTCTTTGGAGCCTGCACAGGTCAGACAAAGTAAGGAGAGGCTGAAAAGCTGTGCTGGGAGTTGTGCTGAGCTGTGGGGTGGAAGAGAGCAGCCTTGCAGCTCCCAGAGGGGATCCTGCAGGAAGGTTGCAGAGGGACTTCAGAATTCTAGAACCAGGCAGGGTTGGAAGGGAGCACAAGGAGCAGGCAGTGCCAACGCCTGCCATGCCCAGGGACACCCTACCCTAGAGCAGGCTGCACACAGCCTCAGCCAGCCTGGCCTCAAACACCTCCAGCCATGGGGCCTCAACCACCTCCCTGGGCAACCCCTGCCAGGCTCTCACCACTCTCCTGCTCCACAACTTCCTCCTCACCTCCAGCCTCACTCTCCCCACCTCCAGCTCTGCTCCATTCCCCCCACTCCTGCCACTCCCTCACAGCCTCAAAAGTCCCTCCCCAGCTTTCCTGTAGCTCCCTTCAGATACTGCAAGGCCACAGTAAGGTCACCTCAGAGCCTTCTCCTCTCCAGCCTGCACAGCCCCAACTAGGAGCTCCTGCTCTAGGGTAGGGTGTCCCTGCCCATGGCAGGGGGGTTGCAACTGGCTGCTGCTTGTGCTCCCTTCCAACCCTGACTGATCCTATCCTATGATTTATCTGCCTCAGCCTCTGCTCACAGCAGAGCAGCTCCAACCCTCTGAGCATCCTCCTGGCCTCTCCAGACTGAGCAGTGAGAACTCTGCCTGGGGAATATCTGGAGATATTTCATCTGAGGAGCCCAAAACTGGACCCAGTCCTCCACATATGACCTCAGCAGAGCAGAGCAGAGAGGGCTGAGACCCTCCCTTGCCCTCCAGACCCTCCTATGCCTACTCTCCAGACCCTCCTGTGCCTACTCTCCAGACCCTCCTGTGCCCTCTGCAGTGTCCATGCTGCTCCCCAGCACCTTCCTGGCTGCACTCAGCCCCTTCAGGGAGCCTTCCCTTGGACCTGGGAGGTCTCAGACCAAAACAAACAAACTTCTTTGTGTGAGCACCCAAAGGTGGACTGGTTGGAAGCTGAGGCAGAGCAGGGTTAGGCTGGAGCTGAGGAAGAACTTCAGTGTGAGGGTGGTGAGAGTCTGGAATGGGCTGCCTGGGGGGGGGCTGGGGGGGGGTGGGTGACAACTTCTCTGCACACACCCCAGAAAGCTTTCACTTATTTTTAGAGCTTGACCTTACAAGCCTGAAGAATTCACTTTTTCCTGCTGACTTTTGTCCATCTCTTGGCAGAGGTTTGTCAAAAACACAGAGATGGAAAACAGTGAAGCTTCGAACTGGAATGAGTTTTCTTTTCTCTTCTTCTTCCCCCCCCTCCCCTCCCAGCCCTTTCCTCCTGTTTTTAGGTTGTTTGTTTGTGTCCTGCTTTCAGTTTGTGATGTCAGCTCCAGTCAGGGCTGGGGAGGGGGGGGGGGGGGAAAGGTGTAACTGACCTGGCACTGCAGAGCCTCTCCTGCACTGCAGCCCAAACAAACAGCAGCACAACACCGAGGAAGTTTCTCCTCCTGCTTGGATGAAACCTCCTCCTCCTCCTGGCTTCCACTTTGTGCCCATTGCCCCTGGTCCTGTGCCTGGGCACCGCTGAGCACAGCCTGGACCTGTCCTCTTGTGTCCTCCCCCCAGCCTTCAGCTCTTGCAGATCCCCTCTGGGGCTGCTCTTCTGCAGGCTCTCAGCCTCAGGGCTCTCAACTTTTGCTCCTCACAGAGCTGCTCCAGGGCCCTCTGCAGCTTCCCAGCCTTTGCTGGACTCTCTCCAGCAGTTCTCTGTCCCTTTTGATCTGAGGAGCCCAAAACTGGACCCAGTCCTCCACATATGACCTCAGCAGAGCAGAGCAGAGAGGGCTGAGACCCTCCCTTGCCCTCCAGACCCTCCTGTGCCTACTCTCCAGACCCTCCTGTGCCCTCTGCAGTGTCCATGCTGCTCCCCAGCACCTTCCTGGCTGCACTCAGTCCCTCCAGGGAGCCTTCCCTTGGACCTGGGAGGTCTCAGATCAAAACGAACAAACTTCTTTGTGGGAGCCCCCAAAGCTCTGCTGCTGTGGCTGCTGTCCCCTGAGGCTTTCCTGTCCCTGCCCCCTGTGCCAGCAGCACTGTGCCAGCTTTCACAGCCGGGCAGGGAGAGCTGTGGGACTCAGAACCTCTCTGCCCTGCAGGCTGAGCCTGCTCACAGCTGCCACTGCCTTGCTGCAGCAGCTTTCAGACCTTGCCTTGGGCAGGATTCCTTTGCCTGCTCCGGGCTGGACCTCTCAGCCCACTCTGGGTCTCCTGGTGGAAAAGTGTTGGGTTGAGACTGGTGGTAAAGGCTGGGCTGAGGCTCAGACCCTCAAAGACAAGAAGCAGCACAATTCACCTTCCCTGCCTGATGTCCCTTCTGCACTGCATCCTTCAGGCAAGCCTGGCTGGGGGGAGCAGGAACCTCAGCCTCAGGCTTCTCCATCTGGGCAGTGCCCATATGAAGCAGGATGTGATGGCTCCTCTCAGGGTGTGATGGCTCCATTCAGGGTGTGATGGTTCCTCTCAGGGTGTGATGGTTCCTCTCAGGGTGTGATGGCTCCATTCAGGGTGTGATGGCTCCTCTCAGGGTGTGATGGCTCCTCTCAGGGTGTGATGGCTCCATTCAAGGTGTGATGGCTCCATTCAGGGTGTGATGGCTCCATTCAGGGTGTGATGGCTCCATTCAGGGTGTGATGGCTCCATTCAGGGTGTGATGGCTCCATTCAGGATGTGATGGCTCCATTCAGGATGTGATGGCTCCTCTCAGGGTGTGATGGCTCCTCTCAGGGTGTGATGGCTCCTCTCAGGGTGTGATGGTTCCTCTCAGGGTGTGATGGCTCCTCTCAGGGTGTGATGGCTCCATTCAGGGTGTGATGGCTCCTCTCAGGGTGTGATGGCTCCATTCAGGGTGTGATGGCTCCATTCAGGGTGTGATGGCTCCATTCAGGATGTGATGGCTCCATTCAGGATGTGATGGCTCCTCTCAGGGTGTGATGGCTCCTCTCAGGGTGTGATGGCTCCTCTCAGGGTGTGATGGTTCCTCTCAGGGTGTGATGGCTCCTTTCAGGGTGTGATGGTTCCTCTCAGGGTGTGATGGCTCCTCTCAGGGTGTGATGGTTCCATTCAGGGTGTGATGGTTCCTCTCAGGGTGTGATGGCTCCTCTCAGGGTGTGATGGTTCCATTCAGGGTGTGATGGTTCCTCTCAGGGTGTGATGGCTCCTCTCAGGGTGTGATGGCTCCTTTCAGGGTGTGATGGATCCTCTCAGGGTGTGATGGCTCCTTTCAGGGTGTGATGGATCCTCTCAGGGTGTGATGGATCCTCTCAGGGTGTGATGGCTCCTTTCAGGGTGTGATGGATCCTCTCAGGGTGTGATGGTTCCTCTCAGGGTGTGATGGCTCCTTTCAGGGTGTGATGGTTCCATTCAGGGTGTGATGGCTCCTTTCAGGGTGTGATGGCTCCTCTCAGGGTGTGATGGCTCCATTCAGGGTGTGATGGTTCCATTCAGGGTGTGATGGTTCCTCTCAGGGTGTGATGGCTCCTCTCAGGGTGTGATGGCTCCTTTCAGGGTGTGATGGATCCTCTCAGGGTGTGATGGCTCCATTCAGGGTGTGATGGCTCCTCTCAGGGTGTGATGGCTCCATTCAGGGTGTGATGGCTCCTTTCAGGGTGTGATGGCTCCTCTCAGGGTGTGATGGCTCCATTCAGGGTGTGATGGCTCCTCTCAGGGTGTGATGGCTCCATTCAGGGTGTGATGGCTCCTTTCAGGGTGTGATAGCTCCTTTCAGGGTGTGATGGCTCCTTTCAGGGTGTGATGGCTCCTCTCAGGGTGTGATGGCTCCTTTCAGGGTGTGATGGCTCCTTTCAGGGTGTGATGGTTCCTCTCAGGGTGTGATGGCTCCATTCAGGGTGTGATGGCTCCTCTCAGGGTGTGATGGCTCCTTTCAGGGTGTGATGGATCCTCTCAGGGTGTGATGGCTCCTCTCAGGGTGTGATGGCTCCTCTCAGGGTGTGATGGCTCCATTCAGGGTGTGATGGCTCCATTCAGGGTGTGATGGTTCCTCTCAGAGTGTGATGGCTCCTCTCAGGATGTGATGGCTCCTCTCAGGGTGTGATGGCTCCATTCAGGGTGTGATGGCTCCATTCAGGGTGTGATGGTTCCTCTCAGGGTGTGATAGCTCTTTCCAGGGTGTGATGGCTCCATTCAGGGTCTGATGGCTCCATTCAGGGTGTGATGGTTCCTCTCAGGGTGTGATAGCTCTTTCCAGGGTGTGATGGCTCCTCTCAGGGTGTGATGGTTCCTTTAGGGTGTGATGGCTCCATTCAGGGTGTGATAGCTCTTTCCAGGGTGTGATGGCTCCTGTCAGGGTGTGATGGCTCCTTTCAGGAGCTGGAAGATGATTCTATCACTGCCCCCCAGGTGTGAGTGGTGAACCTCCCTTTTTGCAAAGCCCCTCCTGAAACCCTGGTGAGGTCCAGCTGTGCCTTTGCTGATCTGCTGAGCAGTGGCAGGGACAAGGACTGTGCCTCACCCATTTACCCTCTGCCTAGGAAGAGAGAGGAAGGGAAAGAACCCCCAAAGCCCCTTTGAGTCTGGAATTTTCTCACCTGCTTTGGTTCGAGTCAGAAGGAAAACAACAAAAAGAATCCAAACATTAAAATAAATTAAAAGAGGGGGGGGAAAAAAAAGCCAAACAACCAAACCAACCCAAAGCCAAGGCCAAGCCCACTCTGCTGCCCTGATGAGTTTCTCATCTTGTTTACTTTTGTGCCTTCCTCCCCGGGGCAGCAGCCAGCGATGACGTCCAGCCCGCGGCCAGCATCAGAGCATCCCAACCTCGGAAGGGAGGAATGCAGCTTCATAAATAGCAAACCACAGCCACTAATGGGGAGCAGAGGCAGACCTGCAGGTTAAGAGATTCCTCACAGAGAGAGAGAGAGAGAGAGAGAAGGAGCCCACGGGAGCCACGCAGCCTGGAGCCTCCAAGATGAGCTCAGCTCTCGCCGCTCTTCTCCTCCTCTGCCTCTCCTGGCCCCTTGGGTCGTGTCAGCAGAGAAGGGCAGGTAAGGGCTGTTTGCTGGCTCTGGGTTTTGGGGGCTCTCCTCTGCTTTCTCTTTAGCAGCAGGGCATGAGGAGCAAGGTTAAAATTCCAACTGCTGCTCCTGGAGCCCAAAGGAAATGTTTTGCTTCTGGAGGGGGGGGGAAAGTTGTAGCTGCATAGGAAATTGGAGGCTTAGCTGAGGAAATCTTCAGGCTGCTCTTTTCCCCCTCCAGTTCTCCTCTTGGGCTCTGAAGTATTGCAGAGATTCCTCCTAGGGCAGCTGGGAGCTGATTGTGGTTGGCAGTGACCTGCAAGGGACAGTTGAGATTCATCTGCATTTTGCATGGGGCAGGAGTTTAAAAGCCAGCTGGAGGGAAAGTGCTGCTGTGCAGGAGCCCTGGAGAGGCACACAGAGCTCAGGGACACTCTGACTTCTAGGAACCAAGGACGTGCAGGGGGCAGCACCAAAGCTCCTCTCCTCTGAAGAGCCTGAGAGGGGAATGCTCAAGCCCAGGAGGGTCTGCTGAGGGCTCTGGCAGCTCAGACTCTGTCCCAGACGTTCCCATGTGTGCTGGTGGAGGCAGAATGAGCCCAGGGAGAAGGAGGCACTGGGCTGGAAACGTCTGCAAGTGCATCAATTTCCTTTGGCAATGGCTCCAGAGTGCTGCAATTGTTATTCAGCTGGATTGGGATATTAAAACAACCCCAAACTTTTCATTTGCAGTTACTTCTTGCTACTAGGGATGGAAAATTCCTCCCAGGAATAACAGCAGCTGCCTGAAGCCTTCCTGCAGAGCTTATTCAAACCCTCTCTTTGAAGGAGAAGGGATGTGCCAGCTCCTTGCTCCTGACAAACCAAGCAGTGCCACTTCAGTTCAGACTTTGTGGCCAGGAACACCACAGCTGTGGCACTTTCAGTTCAGTTCCTGACCCAAAGGGTGCTGAGGAGGCTACAGATGCTCAGGAATCCTCTGGGTTCTGTCCCACGAAGCTTTCAGGCTGAGCAGTTGGCAGTGCCAGGGGCTCCCACCCTGCTGCTGGTGGCAGAGGAGTCCTCAGGGAGGCAGAGCCCTGACTCCAGGTGGCTTTGCCCTGGGCACAGAGTGCTGCTTGTAGAGGGTTTGGCTCTTTCTCTCTCTTTATAAAGGCTCCTTCACACCGAGGGTGTGATTTACAAGGTGTGAGGCTGGCTGAATGCAGGGAAGAGGAGAGCCACGACGAGGTTGGGCTCACCAGAGCTGAGCTTTGGCTCCAGTTCTCTTCTAAATGGTTCAAGTTTTGATTTGAAACTCGAATAACTCCAGGAGCTGCTTCCACTCACTCCTCTGGGGCAAAACTGGAGTGCAGGTCTCCAGCAGGTCTGCAGGGAGCAGGCAAGGCTGGAAGGGAGAAGTCACAGAATGGCTTTGGGCTGAAAAAAGTCCTTTTGGGTCCTCCAGCCCAACCATTCCCTAACCCTATCGAGGCTGAGGCTAAGCCATGGCCCTCAGCACCACACCTCTGTGCCTTGCAGGGGTGAGAATCCAACCCCCTCCCTGGGCAGCCTGTGCCAGGCTTTGGGAACCCTTCCAGTGCAAAAGTTCCTTCTCCATCTCTCTCAGCTGCTCTGTAGATGACCTTGGCCAATGTTTCCTAGCAGGCTGGTGGGGGGCAGCAGATACCTCCTTTGTGCCCCACAGCCACCACATGGCACTTTGAAACTGCCACAGCCCCAAAAGCCCAGAAAGCAGTCAAGGCCACGGCTGCTGTGCCAGCGCCCCCCCCCCGGCTGGCACTTGGCACCAGGCTTGGGATGGGCTCAGCAGAGAGCTCTGCTCCGGTGCTGCCCTTCCCAGCAGCTCCCAGAGCTCTGCGTTCAGTCGTTTGCTGCTTTTGGCAGCAGCACCTCCCCATGTGTGAACTGCAGAGCCTGTGCCAGGTCAGCAGCTCCTGCAGCTGCCAACCTGCCAGGCCCATTTGTTTGCTGAGGGGTGGCTGTTACCTACCCGACGGGCATGGCCCATGGGCACTGCCTGCCCTGCCCACAGCAAACTCTACCCTCTGGGCAAGGCTGGGAAGTCCTCCAAAGCTTCTAATCAGAGGCTGCTACGGAGCAGGCTGCATCTCGGCCGTGCTGCTGCTGCAGCTCAGAGCCTCCCTCCCTTTGTGCTGCTGATGGCTCCGGGTTGGTTTTCCCCTGACCCCCTTTGGGGTTTTTTAGGAGGTGATGTTGGGCCAGAAATGCTGCAGCAGATGAGAGAAACCAACCGGGTGCTGATGGAGGTCCGGGAGCTGCTGAAACAGCAGGTAGGTGAGGAAGGGACCTGCTCCCTGCTGCCCTGCATCCTCTGCCTGCCCTGCCGAGCCCTCGGGGCCGGGGCTGCTGCCTGCCGTAAGCGAAGGGAGCAGCGGGAGGGAGACTCAGCAGCGGCTGTGTCCTGGGAGGGGGGTGGGAAGTTGGATTCCAAACTGCTGGGCTGCTGAAGGGAGAATGGACTCTCAGCAGCACACAGGCGGGGGGGGGGGGCACAGCTAACTGCACCCACGAGTCACTTTTTCCTTGGTTTCCTGGGCTCATTACATCAGTGGAGAGTCCAAACTTGGAAGAGGGAGGAGAGCTCTCAGCCATCCGCCAGGGTGCTGGCAGGGGAAGCTGCAGGGAGTCCAAACAAGCTCTGTATTCACTCCTGTGGTGTTCATCCTGAGCCTTCCCTGGCTCCAGCAGTTTCTGAGGGGGGAGGGGGGGGTTGGAAGTTCTTGGGTGCTTCAATCTCTTCCCCATCTTTCCAAGGAGGTGGTGGTTTGTGTGGGCAGCTCTGCTCTGGAGCACAGAGAAAGGTTCCCTTCTCCCTCTCTCTGCTGTGGGAGCTGAGGGCAGCAGCAGCCTCTGCCTGCCAGGGACTGGGAATGGCAGACTGCTGCCTGTGCCAGGGCAAACTGGGCAGCCTCTCATCTGCACAAACATCTGCCCTGGGCTCCTCTCACATTTCAGGCTGCTGCATAAATGCTCAGTGTTTACTAGGAATCAGGGCAGACATGGCCCCTGGCAGCTGCCAGCAGTGATTTCCAGTGCTCCCTTCCAGGTTACCAAAGCTGCTCCACACACACAGGATTGTTGTTTGCTCCTGCTCCTGCTCCTGCCATCTCCTCCCTGGGGGCTCCAATCCAAGGGGGAAGCTCTGCCCCTGCCAGGCAAACTTGCACGTACAGCTGGAGAGCTGAGTGGCAGCTCAGGAGTCCTCAGCCTGAGCAAAGAGGTTCCTGAACCTTCACCTCTGCCTGATTTGGCATCTTGAGATGCTGGCAGTAAGGATGGCAAAGGGCACAAGAGGAAGGGCCAGGCTCTGGGCACCAAGGAGCTGCTGATGTTCATCTGCAGTGCTCCAAAGGCTTTGCTGTGCTCTCTGTCACTCACCTCTAATGGGAGATGTTCTGGGGCTTGGATTTGAGCTCTCTCTTCATCAACTGGTCCAAACACATGGGCCCAGGCTGTGCAGGAGGGAAGAGAGAGCCTAAGGTGGGAGCAAACCTCACTCTTCTGGAAGTTGCCAGAGCCTTCAGGAGCAGCTTTTGGCTGTGGGAAATGACCTGATCATGAGAAAAAAATCTCCAGGGCGTGGAGGGATGGTCCTGAGCCTGGGGTGGAGATCACAGGATCCTAGAATCAGTCAGGGTTGGAAGGGAGCACAAGGATCAGGCAGTGCCAACCCCTGCCATGCCCAGGGACATCCTACCCTAGAGCAGGCTGCACACAGCCTCAGCCAGCCTGGCCTTAAACACCTTAGGGGGGATGGAGCAGAGCTGGAGATGGGCAGGTTTGGGCTGGAGGTGAGGAGGAAGTTGTTGAGCAGGAGAGTGGTGAGAGCCTGGCAGGGGTTGCCCAGGGAGGTAGTGGAAGCCTCATCCCTGGAGGTGTTTGAGGCCAGGCTGGCTGAGGCTGTGTGCAGCCTGCTCTAGGGTAGGGTGTCCCTGGGCATGGCAGGGGTTGGCACTACCTGATCCTTGTGCTCCCTTCCAGCCCTGACTGATTCTATGACCTCCAGCCATGGGGCCTCAACCACCTCCCTGGGCAGCCCCTGCCAGGCTCTCACCACTCTCCTGCTCAACAACTTCCTCCTCACCTCCAGCCTCACTCTCCCTACCTCCAGCTCTGCTCCATCCCCCCCACTCCTGACACTCCCTCACAGCCTCAAAAGTCCCTCCCCAGCTTTTTTAGAGCCCCCTTCAGATGCTGGCAGGCCACAAGAAGGTCCCCTGGGAGCCTCCTCTGCTCCAGCCTGCACAGCCCCAACTCTTTCAGGCTGTGCTCACAGCAGAGCTGCTGCAGCCTCTCAGCATCCTCCTGGCCCTAGGATGACTGCAAGGCTTTTGCAGGAAAAATTCCTGCAGGGGCTGCTGTCTGCTGGAGTGGTTTCAATGTCAGCTCCAGACCCCTGTGCCTGCTGCTTTCCTTTCTCCTCCAAAGGAGCTGTGGCTCTGCCCTGGCGGTGCTGCAGGTGAGCTGCTCACTGGAGCGAGCCTGAAGGGTCAGCAGCCTGGAGCAGACCAGAGGAAGTCTGGAGGAGGAGGAGGAGGAGGTTTTGAGAACAGCTTCAAAGTGTCCTCATGGCAAGGGCATGAGGGCCAAAGAGTGACAGAAGTGATGGCAGAGTGCTCCTCCTGCTGCCTTGCTCCACACCGCAGGCGGAGCAGACTTCCTCCAGCACCGCTGGGTCAGCCCCTCCTGGAGTGGAAGCCCCAAATCCAGCAGCTCTCCCTTGCTCTCACCCACTTCTTCCTGTGCACTCGAGTCAAGTGGTCCCCACAGCTGTGACAGAACCCCCAAGGCAGGCTGAAGGAGCAGCAGAGCAGGCAGAGAGGGAGAGCAGAGAGCGAGAGGCAGCAGGGAGGCTGCAGGCAGGCGCTGGGAGCCCTCAGCACTCCGGAGCTGGGGCTGGGGGGGGGGGGGTCCAGTGGCTGGCAGGAGGCTGTGCAGCCTCAGCCACCCCAGCTGCTGGCACTGGGGCTGCTCCTCAGCGTGGGAGCAAGCTCAGCCCTTGGCTATCGGTGGCTCTCGTTTCCTTCCAGATTAAGGAGATAACATTCCTGAAGAATACGGTCATGGAGTGCGATGCCTGCGGTGAGTGCCTCAGCCCAGCCCCGCATCCAGCTGCCCCCTCCAAGGCACAGGATCACGCAGGACCACAGGATGTCAGGGGCTGGAAGGGACCCAAAGGGATCATTGAATCCAGCCCCCCCCCACACACCCTTCTGCCAGACCCTTCCTAGCTTTGTGTCCAAACAAGCAGGGCAAAGCTGCCTGTGGTCAGAGCCTGGCTCTGGACGACCCTGGGCGCCACAGCTCAGTGTGCCTCAGGCTTTTTCCCTCCCCACGAGGTCCTCTCCTGGTTCAAGGGCAGCTGAAGCTGTTACCCTGCTGCTGAGCGTGGGCTGCCCCCCAGAGCTGAGCTCTCTTCCCAGCCAACCTCCCACTCCTTCTGGAGTAAGCTTGGTGAGCAGTGACCTCCGCTCAGCCTCTCAGGGCAGCTGCAGAGAGCTGCCCGACCACATCTCCTGACAACCCAGCCCATGGCCCACGCTGGAGCTGCCTGGGAAAGCAGATGGATATCCTGTGGGATCGAGCTGGCTCCTCCTGAGCTGCAAGTGGAAGAGAACATCAGCCCCGAGGGGCTCTGCTGCGCCTTCCACCCCAGCGCTGCCACCAGCCGAGCCCAGAGCTTGTTTACAGAGGCAGGACCCAGCAGCAGCAATTTCCCCCCCGCCCCCCATAAATCTTGCCCTGGGAAGAGTTGTTTTGGGCTTTTTTTCCTCTGGATGGGGGCTCACTTCCAGCGGGTTTGGCTCTCAGCAGCGCGGTCCTTGGAGGGGCTCCCTCCTCTGCCAGTGCACTCCAAGGGGTGGAGCCCACAGAGCTTGGGGGCTGCTTCTGCTGGAGAAGAGCTCAGCCAAGCTCCTGGGGGCTGCACAGCCACAGCTTTGCTTGCCCTAATTCATGCATAAACCTGCCCTGAACCTCCTCTCTGTGCTGGTTTCTGCTTTCCCTAAGTGCTCTCCTGCTTTGTGCCTTCTCCTGCCACGCTCCTTGCTGCAGACCCTGAGCCTCCTTCAGCCATGCACTGCTAAAGGAGACTCACAGCAGACCTGAGCCTCTCAGCAGTGCTCAGACAGGGGAGCAGGACGAGAGGAGGAGGCCTGAGCTTAGCTTGGCCTTCCCTGGGCTTTGTGAAGGTTCTGCTGCCAGTGGTGGCTGTCAGAAGCTGTCTTAGGATCACAGACTGGGTTGGGTTGGAAGGGACCTTCGAGATCACCCAGTTCCAACGTCCTGCCATGGGCAGGGACACCTCCCACAGGACCAGGCTGCTCATCCAGCCTGGCTTTGAAGAGCCCCAGGCTTGGAGCCTCCACAACCTGTTCCAGGAGCATCCAAACCCTGCCCCAATACCTTCTGAGCCAACAGGACCACCTGACGCTAGCCTGGCAGTGGCGGCTCTGTGCTTAACCTCCCTCTTGTCCTCCAGGCATCCACACCGAGGCCACAGGCCCTGTCATCACCGTGACACAGTTCAACAGGTGCCTGCCAAACCCCTGCTTCCCTGGAGTGGCCTGCACCGAGACTGGCACCGGCTTCCGCTGCGGCCCCTGCCCGCCTGGCTACTCGGGCAACGGCACCACCTGCACGGACATCAACGAGGTAAGGCAAGGGCAGGGGCAGCAGAGCTGGCCCCCCCCCTCCTGAAAGGCTGGCTGGAAAAGCCAGGCAATGCCCCTGGGAACTGAAGCTCCCCAGCAGCATCACTCTGGCTCTCGCCCTGCCCTGGGCTCGGCTCCGCGCTGGGTTCCCTCCAGCCGCGCTTGGCACCGCGCTCCGAAAGCCACACAGGCTGGAGGACATAAATCCTGGGGGGATGGGGGCTGCACCACACAGGAAGGTGAGCTTGGAAGGGGCAGCACAGGCTCTTCTGCTCTCACAGTCTTTCCAGCTTGAGGAGTGGTGAGAGATAAGATTTATGATGTGTGGGATGGGATCAAACCCTGCTTCCCACAGCCCATCTCCTCCAACGCCACTCCTCCCCCCTTGCCTCGCTCCTGCCCTTAAATCAAGCTTCACTAGGCAGAGGCTGCTGGAGTTATTGTGCACTCCAGCAAGCTCACTCCCCGTGGCCACAGCCAAGCTTTACTCAGCCATTCATTCTGGGTGCCCACAAGACTCCTGTGGGTCCCAAACCAGAGCCCTTTTACCTCCCCCACCCCAATTATCCACCAAGACACTCCTCACCTCTCCCAGGTTTCAGTTTGAAACCTTCCCTGCTGCAATTCAAAGGGGCCCTGAGGGATGTGGAGGAGAAGGATGATGATGAGGAGGAGGATGATGATGGTGATGAGGATGATGATGATGACCTGCCACAGCCAAGCTTTACTCAACCATTCATTCTGGGTGCCCACAAGACTCCTGTGGGTCCCAAACCAGAGCCCTTTTACCTCCCCCACCCCAATTATCCACCAAGAGATTCCTCCTCACCTCTACCAGGTTTCAGTTTGAAGCCTTCCCTGCTGCAATTCAAAGGGGCCCTGAGAGATGTGGAGGATGAGGATGATGATGATCTGCCACAGCCAAGCTTTACTCAGCCATTCATTCTGGGTGCCCACAAGACTCCTGTGGGTCCCAAACCAGAGCCTTTATTCCCACTCCCCCCCTGCCACCAATTATCCACCAAGAGATTCCTCCTCACCTCTCCCAGGTTTCAGTTTGAAGCCTTCCCTGCTGCAATTCAAAGGGGCCCTGAGGGATGTGGAGGAGAAGGATGATGATGATGATGAGGAGGAGGAGGAGGAGGAGGAGGATGGTGATGATGAGGAGGAGGATGATCTGCCACAGCCAAGCTTTACTCAGCCATTCATTCTGGGTGTCCACGAGACTCCTGTGGGTCCCAAACCAGAGCCCTTTTCCCCTCTCCCCCATCCAATGCCACCAATTATCCACCAAGAGATTCCTCCTCACCTCTCCCAGGTTTCAGTTTGAAGCCTTCCCTGCTGCAATTCAAAAGGGCCCTGAGAGATATGGATGAGGAGGAGGAGGATGATGATCTGATGGGTACTGGAAGGTGGGAACTGCTGGGTCAGTGGCACACATCTGGCAGCCAAAGCAAAGCTGTGGAGGGGACCAAGGCAGCATCCACAGCAGCACTGCACAGCCAGGGCAGAGCACAGGCAGCTGCCCCTGGGCTCCTTTACAGTGAGGGTGGTGAGAGACTGGCACAGGTTGGGGGTACTGAGACACTGGCACAGGTTGCCTAGGGAGGTGGTGGAGCACAGAAGCACCCAATGTGATCTTTGATCACATTGGGTGCTTCTGTGCTCCACCACCTCCCTGGAGGTGTTCAGCACCAGGCTGGATGAGGCCTTGAGTGACCTCTTCTAGTGGGAGGTGTCCCTGCCTGTGGCATGGTTTTGGAACTGGCTGAGCTTTGAGCTCCCTTCCAACCTAAACCATTCCATGATTCCACAGCAGGACAAGGAGTGGTCCAGACCTCCAGGGCAGTGGGGAGGGAAACTGGGAAGGGAGGCCAAGAAGGGAGGTCAGGAAGGGAGGCCAGCCCCCCTGCCTGGACAATTGCTGTCACCTAAGAGGAATCAGTGCTGAAAGCTGATTTTGCTTCCCCTGTCTGCACACCCTGGAGCTTGTTCAACATCTCTGTGGGTGCCATGGACAGAGGCACTGAGTGCAGCCTCAACAAGTTTGCTGCCCACACCAAGCTGTGTGCTGCAGCAGCCAGGCTGGAGGGCAGGATCCAGCCAGAAGGACCTGGGCAGGCTGCAGAGGTGGGCACAAGCCAAGCTCAGGAGGGTCAACAAGACCAAGGGCAAGGGGTCCTGCAGCTGGGTTGGGGTAATCCCAAGCAAAAATCCAGGCTGGGCAGTGCCAGGCTGGAGAGCAGCCCTGAGCAGAGGCACTTGGGGGTGCTGCTGGAGGAGAAGCTCAGCAGGAGCCAGCAGTGTGCACTTGCAGCCCAGAGAGCCAAGCAGAGCCTGGGCTGCAGCAGCAGCAGTGTGGCCAGCAGGGCCAGGGAGGGGATTCTGCCCCTCTGCTGTGCTCTGCTGAGACTCCACCTGGAGTCCTGCATCCAGCTCTGGAGCCCCTGGGCCAAGAGGGCTGTGGAGATGCTGGAGAGTGTCCAGAGCAGGGCCAGGAGGATGCTCAGAGGCTGCAGCAGCTCTGCTGTGAGCACAGCCTGAAAGAGTTGGGGCTGTGCAGGCTGGAGCAGAGGAGGCTCCCAGGTGACCTTCTTGTGGCCTGCCAGGACCTGAAGGGGGCTCCAAAAAAGCTGGGGAGGGACTTTTGAGGCTGTGAGGGAGTGTCAGGAGTGGGGGGGATGGAGCAGAGCTGGAGGTGGGGAGAGTGAGGCTGGAGGTGAGGAGGAAGTTGTTGAGCAGGAGAGTGGTGAGAGCCTGGCAGGGGTTGCCCAGGGAGGTGGTTGAGGCCCCATGGCTGGAGGTGTTTGAGGCCAGGCTGGCTGAGGCTGTGGGCAGCCTGCTCTAGGGTAGGGTGTCCCTGGGCATGGCAGGGGTTGGCACTGCCTGCTCCTTGTGCTCCCTCCCCTGACTAACTCTATGGCTCTATGGTTCTATGGAGCTGAGCAGCGCCCCCGAGGGGTCCGAGCTGCAGGCACCAACAAGCTCTGCGCTGGGCGGGGTTGGGGTCGAGCATCTCAAAAGCGAAGCAGTGCACGAAGAGGAAAAGGACAGGAGCTGGATGTGACCCAGCTCTGGGAGCTGCCCTCACTCTTCTGCCCTCCCCCCACCTCCTCCCCTCTTCTTTGCAGTGCAGCGCAGCCCCCTGCTTCCCGAGGGTCCAGTGCATTAACACCTCCCCCGGCTTCCGCTGCGACCCCTGCCCCCCTGGCTTCACCGGGCAAGTGGTGGAAGGGGTTGGACTGGCTTATGCCAGGGCCAACAAGCAGGTAAGGCCCTGGAACTGTTCTGTCTCCTTCAGAAGCCATTAACCCTTCCCCCTCTGCCAGCCACCAGCCTCGGAAGGCTCCGAGCGCAGGCAGGGAGGTGGCTGCCTGGTGCTGCTGGCAGCCTCGGTGCAGCCTTGCCGAGGGTGTCCCAGCACGGCAGCAGCTGAGTAGTCTCCTCCAAGGCCTTCCCTCTGCTGCACTGGTGCTGGGCAGGGCATTGTGTGTCTGGCACCTTTGTGGCTGTGAGGTCAGCCCAGGCAATCCTTCACACTTGGACACGGAAGAGTTTATGCAGCTACTGCTCCCCTGCTCCTTGCTTCTCTGGCAGCTGCAGGCAGATTGAACCCTGAGGAGCCCTGATCCAGCAGGGTTTAGTGTGCTTTGCAAGAAGGAATTGCCCAAGGCAGCAGTGCCACCTGCTTTGTGTCCTCTAGAGAGCTGCAGGTTGGGCACAGGACACAGCTTTTGACCTTCGTGCTCCACTGACTCACTTCTATCCTGCAGCAAGGAGATATCTGCAGCTCAGCTCAGAGCTAAGCTCTTTGGCCAGGCTAAAACCTCTGATGGCTCTTGTCTGGGTGGGGGGGCAGAAGAACTGCTGGGACCTGGCTCAAGCCTGTCTGAAGGAAACCTTTGAGCTGTGGGTCCCAGAAAGGTGTGTCAGAGGCTCTGCTTCTGCACCCAGTGGTGCCCTAACTCCAGAGCCTGCTGTGGCACCTGCTGAAGAGTGAAGTTCATGCCTGGGTGCTTCTTCCTGGGCAGGTTTGCACTGACATCAACGAGTGTGAGACAGGAGCTGCCAAGAACTGTGTCCCAAACTCCATCTGCATCAACACCCAGGTAAGGGCTGCAGGGGAGTCTCCTGTGGCTCTCCCTCCCCCAGGCTCTGGGGCTCTGAGCTGTGGCACTCAGGAAGAGGACAGCAAAGGTTTGCCAGGACTCAGAGTGCTCTGAGCCAGCAATGTGCCCTCATGGCCTAGAAGGCCAACAGTATGCTGGGGGGCACGAAGAAGAGTGGCCAGCAGGTCGAGGAAGATTCTCTTCCTCCTCCTCTGCCACAGCGAGGCCACATCTGCAGTACAGGGTCCAGTTCTGGGCTCCTCAGTTCAAGGGATCAGGGAAGCACTGGAGAGAGTCCAGCAAAGGCTGAGAAGCTGCTGAGAGGCCTGGAGCAGCTCTGTGAGGAGCTAAGGCTGAGAGCCCTGGCGCTGAGAGCCTGCAGAAGGGCAGCCCCAGAGGACATCTGAGCAGTGCTCAGCAAGACCCAAAGGCTGGGGGGCAAGAGGCTGGGGCCAGACTCTGCCCAGTGGTGCCCAGTGCCAGGACCAGGGGCAATGGGCACAAACTGGAAGCCAGGAGGTGCCACCTGACCAGGAGGAGAAACTCCTTTGCTGTGAGGGTGCTGGAGGCCTGCAGCAGGCTGCCCAGAGAGGTTGTGGAGTCTCCTTCTCTGCAGAGCTTCCAGCCCACCCTGGCCATTGTGCTCCTGGGCAAGCTGTGGGTACCCTGCTGGGGGGGGGGAGGGGGGGGTCGAACTGGGTGATCCCCACAGGTCCCTTCCCACCCCTCCACGCTGGCATTGGGCTTCGCTGACCTCTCTGTCTTGCAGGGCTCCTACAAGTGCGGGGCTTGCAAGCCTGGCTTTGTCGGGGACCAGGTGAGCGGCTGCCGGAGCCAGAACGTGAGGCGCTGCCCCAACGGCGAGATCAGTCCCTGCCACGAGCAGGCTGAGTGCATCGTGGAGCGGGACGGGTCCCTGTCCTGCGCGGTGAGACCCCAGCCCGCCCCCACCCCCGCCGCTGCCGCTGCTGCCCACCCCTCTGCCTGCTCTCCTGCCCTCCCCTGGACCGTTCCCCTTTGGCACAGCCTGTCCCAGCCCTGCCCTCCGCTGCCACCCGAGCTGCACCGAGAGCTCTTTCCGTGCTCCCTGCAGAAGCGACCTGCCTGCTCCTGGCGCTCCAGACTCACTCCTTGCTTGGAGGTCGCTTTCCCTGCCTGAAGCACTGCAGATCTGTCAGGGAGCGTTAGGCACAGCTAAGCAGGGAGGAGCATCGCTCAGCAGCCTGCTGGTGCCGAGCTTTGCTGCTGCTGCCTTTACGATCTCAGGGACAAGCAGAGGATTCACATCTGAGCTGGTTCAAACCCTGCTGACAGCAGAGCTGCATCTTCCAGCCAGCGCTTCCCTGCAGGGCACTGTGCGCCTGAGCTTCCAATGCTCTGCGTTGGCTCTCCTGGAGACCCCACGCACACACACGGTGGCGGGGGGAGGTCGGCAGCAGCCTGATGTTGCTCTGCTGTCTTCCAGTGCCGCGTGGGGTGGGCAGGGAATGGTTACGTGTGCGGGAAGGACACAGACATCGATGGGATCCCGGACGAGAAGCAGCGCTGCTCCGACAAGAAGTGCCGCAAGGTGAGGTCCCGCTGGCGCCTGCCGCTCCGGAGCTGTGCCGGAGGAGGCTCCAGCCAGAGCTGGGCAGTCCTGCCCCGAGGACAGGCTGCGGGAGCTGGGCAGAGCCTGCCCGACCTGCAGAGCAACTCAGCAGCCCCTTCGGTGCTTCCCTTCCAGGACAACTGCATGACCGTCCCCAACTCGGGCCAGGAGGATGCGGACAGGGATGGGATTGGAGATGCTTGCGATGACGACGCCGACGGAGATGGGATACCGAACGCGCAGGTTCGAGGGCTGGTCCTTACCCCCGCACCCCTAAGCGGAGCCAGGGGTCCTGCAAAGCCACCGCCTTTAAAGTGCGGGTCACAGGCTGCAGGGGACAGCTGGGCACACACCGCAGGGCTCTGCCCCCTCGCTGGCACCCCGGGGGGCTCAGGCTGCCCTCAGGCAGTGCCTCTGCCCCGCAGGACAACTGCGTGTACACACGCAACGCCGACCAGCGCAACGCCGACAAGGACAACTTCGGCGACGCCTGCGACAACTGCCGCCAGGTGAAGAACAACGACCAGAAGGACATCGACGGCGACGGCCGCGGGGACGAGTGCGACGACGACATGGATGGGGACGGTGAGAGCCGCAGAGCCTCCCCTGCAGGGCGCACGTCCTGCGCCTGGCTGGGAACAACCCCCACGGGCAATGCAGGCTGCGGGAGGAGGTGGTGGGAAGCAGCCCTGAGGGTGCTGCTGGAGGAGAAGCAGGACAGGAGCAGGCAGGGTGAGCTTGCAGCAAGGAAGGTCAAGGGCAACCTGAGCTGTATCCAAAGCAGCATGGCTGGAGATGGAGAGAGGAGATCCTGCCCCTCTGCTCTGCTGAGACCTCACCTGCAGGGCTGTGTCCAGCTCTAGAGCCCTCACCACGGGAAGGACATGGAGCTGCCCCAATCTGCCAGGCAGCCAGGATTAACCTCCACCTGCTCCACAACTCTGCAGCTGTCAGCTCCAGAGGGCAAAGGCCCTGCCTTGGGTTGGAGAGCAGCAGAGAGCTGCATCTTCATCCTCAGGGCTGCTGACTCCCTCCTGCACAGCTGGGATGCCACTTTGGAGCCAGGTTCTTCAGCTTTCCCCGAGGACATTCCCTCCTAGGTCGGTGTGGCACAGCAGAGCAGGCTGGAAGATGCTCCAGGGGCTGCTGATCTCTTCCTCCCCTCCCCAGCTCACCCAAAGGGTGCAGGACATCCACAGACCCTGAGCTTGTTGCTTTAGGATGGATTCAGCTGGCCCAGATGTTTTTTTCCATTGACATCCCAAAGAGGCTCCCAAATCCTGCTGGCTTTGATGGCTCCACTCTGCCTGCCTTACAGGGATCAAAAACCCCATGGACAACTGCAAGAGAGTTCCTAACCCTGACCAGAAAGACGCTGATGGAGATGGAGTAGGAGATGCCTGTGACAGCTGCCCCAGTGTCAGTAACCCAGACCAGGTGAGCACTCCTCAGTTCAGGCTCACCTCACTGCAGACAAAGCTCCTGGCCCAGGGCAGCTCCCCAGGATTACCACCTGCAAAAGCCCATCCCCTGGAGATCAAAGGTGCTGAGGTGTAGAAGGAAAGTCAGAGAGGGCTTCTTGCCCTCTGGCCTCCTCTCTTCCTGCCCACCTGCCTGGAAGTCAGCTTGAGGGCAGCAGGGCAAGGTGGGGACCCTGCAGGTGTAGGAGCAAAGTCAGAGAGGGCTTCTTGCCCTCTGGCCTCCTCTCTTCCTGCCCTCCTGTCTGGAAGTCAGTTTGAAGGCAGCAGGGCAAGGTGGGGACCCTGCAGGAGGAGGCCTCCCAGAGCTGCCAGCTCTATTTGCAGTCAGTGACCACAGCCAGCACCTCCCTGCCCTCCCCCTCCCCTGCTGCTGCTGCTCTGGGCAGGTTCAATGATTGCTGCTTGATCTTCTAGAAAGACACTGACCACGACCTGGTGGGAGACGTCTGTGACACCAACCAGGACAGGTGAGAGCCTGCAGCAAGAATCATCCTCGGGCTGCATGAAACCTGGGGGCTGGAGAGAGGCAAAGGCAAGCTGGCAACTGCCTGGCTGGGCCTCAGCTGATCAAAAGAGGCCAAGGGAGCTGGGATGTGTTCCACTCCAAACCACTGCCCAAGCATGGCCCAAGGTGCTGCAGGGCAGCTTGCTCCAGGGCTTTGCTCAGCAGGAAGGGCTCTGAGCTGGTCTCGGTGTCACCAATGGCTCCAGAAGGTGGAAGCCAGCACCTGCTGCTGGTCCTGTGCAGGGCTCCAGCCCCTGGCAAGCTCTTCCATGCTTACTTTAAAAGCCCACAGCAGTGGATAAGCTCTGGCTGTGCTCTTCTCCTCCAGTGATGGGGATGGGCACCAAGACTCGCGGGACAACTGCCCCACAGTGCCCAACAGCTCCCAGGTGGACACAGACAACGATGGGCTGGGAGATGAATGTGATGATGACGATGATGATGATGGGATTCCAGATGAGAGACCTCCAGGCCCTGACAACTGCAGGCTTGTCCCTAACCCTGGCCAAGAAGACTCAGACGGTGAGGGCAGTGATGTACTTTAGCTCTGCCTGGGGGTCTCCTGTTCCTGGTGGCCAGCACCTATCAGTCTGACCCTCAGCCAGCAGACAAAACCTCCTCAAAGCTGACCTGAGGCAGCTCAGTGCTGTTTTCAGCTGTCAAACAACCCTGACTCTGGGATCACATTTGTTGTCCTTCAGCAGAGCCTCCAGAGGTGATTCTTCTGCCCACAGCAAGCAGGAGAAGTCCCTGCAGCTGAACACCTCTCTGCCTGGCACAGATGTGGCCACCTTTCAGTGTCCTAATGTGACACCTTTCAGTGTCCCAATGTGGCACCCTTCAGTGTCCTAGCTCAAAGCTGAGCAAACCCCCAGTGCAAAGAGTGAATGCAGCTGAATGAAGCAGCACTGCAGGCTGGGGCCAGAGTGGCTGAGAGCAGGCAGGCAGAGAGGGCCCTGGGGGTGCTGGGAGAGAGGAGCTGCAGAGGAGGCAGCAGTGCCCAGGTGGGCAGCAGAGCCAATGGCATCCTGGGCTGGCTCAGGAGCAGCGTGGGCAGCAGGACAAGGAAGGTTCTTGTGCCCCTTGAGTGCTCAGCACTGCTCAGGCCACCCCTTGAGTGCTGTGTCCAGTTCTGGGCTCCTGAATTGCAGAGAGATGTTGAGGTGCTGGAAGGTGTCCAGAGAAGGGCAGCAAGAGAGAGCCAGGAGAGCTCCTGGCACAGCAGTGCTGTGGGGTCAGGGCTGTGTTGTTCCTTCCCACACCTTTGACAGTGGCAATCAGCAAGAGCAGAACTCCAACATGGAGGGGTGGGAAGGGACCTCTGGAGCTCTCCCAGTCCAATCCCCCTGCTCCATCAGGGTACCCACAGCAGCTTGCCCAGGAGCACAATGGCCAGGGTGGGGGTTGGAAGCTCTGCAGAGCAGGAGACTCCACAACCTCTCTGGGCAGCCTGCTCCAGATCTCCAGCACCCTCACAGCTCATTGCTGCCTGCAGCTGCCTGCAGGGAGGCTGTAGCCAGGTGGGGTTGGGCTCTGCTGCCAGGCAGCCAGCAACAGAAGAAGGGGACCCAGCCTGAAGCTGTGTCAGGGCAGGTTGAGGCTGGATGTGAGGAGAGAGTTGCTGGCAGAGAGAGTGATTGGCACTGGAATGGGCTGCCCAGGGAGGTGGTGGAGTGGCTGTGGCTGGAGGTGTTGCAGCCAAGCCTGGCTGGGGCACTGAGTGCCATGGTCTGGTGGCTGGGCAGGGCTGGGGGCTGGGTTGGGCTGTTGGAGCTTGGAGCTCTCTCCCAGCCTGCCTGGTTCTGTGCTGCTGTGCTGAGGGCTGGTGCTGTGCCTGCAGGTGATGGTGTGGGGAACCTGTGTGAGGATGACTTCGACCGGGACATGGTGATCGACCGCATCGACGTCTGCCCCGAGAACGCGCAGGTGACGCTCACCGACTTCAGGGCGTACCAGACGGTGGTGCTGGACCCCGAGGGGGATGCACAGATTGACCCCAACTGGATTGTCCTCAACCAGGTAGGAGCCTGCTCCAGAAGGGTCTCGTGGCTGAAGACTCTGCAGGCTCAGTGGTGCTGTTCAGGTGTCCTAACCCCAGGGTCTTGCCCCTGGTGTGCCTCTCCCTGACCACCTCCTGAGAGCAGAGCTGGAGCACCTGGAGCTCTGCTGATGAGTCCATCTCCTTCTTTCTCAGGGCATGGAAATCGTCCAGACCATGAACAGTGACCCTGGGCTGGCTGTAGGTGAGGCTCTTCCCTTTGTCCTGCTGGGAAATGGTCACTGATGAACTGCTCAGTGCAGCTCTGAGGGTTTCAGATGCTGCTGGATGCCTCTAGGGGAAATGTTTTCTGTAGGAGGCAAAGTTCATCTCCCTCAGCTGGCCCCAGAAATGAAATGGCCTCAGAGCACCAAGGGGCTTGGAACTGGATGACCTTTAAGATCCTTCCCAACCCAGCCCACCTCATGGCTCTGCTCTTTCCCTACCCCTGGCAGGTTACACAGCATTCAACGGAGTGGACTTCGAGGGCACCTTCCACGTCAACACCGCCACAGATGATGACTATGCTGGCTTCATCTTCGGCTACCAGGACAGCTCCAGCTTCTACGTGGTCATGTGGAAGCAGATGGAGCAGACCTACTGGCAGGCAAACCCCTTCCGAGCAGTGGCAGAGCCTGGAATTCAGCTGAAGGTAAAAGCTGCCACGGGAGGAGGATCTGGGAAGGAGCTTTGGCCTCTCCCTTAGCTGCGCTGCTTGGGAATGGTGATGCTGGCAGGGGAGAGCAAACAGGAAGTCCTCCTGCTTACATGGATCTCAGACAGGAAGGGGGAGTGGATTAACCAGACCCACCCCTGGGGAGAGGTCAAGACCACCTGGAGTCAGGTTCGAGATCACTCCTCCCAGGAGGGTTAACTCTGTACAGGCACCGTGGGGCAAGCAGCTGTGGTCTCTCAGGCTGTAGTCCATCAGGCTGTGATCCATCAGGCTGTGATCCATGAGACTGTGGTCCCTCAGGTTGTGGTCCCTCAGGTTGTGGTCCATCAGGCTGTGGTCCCTCAGGTTGTGGTCCCTCAAGCTGTGGTCCCTCAGGTTGTGGTCCCTCAAGCTGTGGTCCCTCAGGCTGTGGTCCATCAGGCTGTGATCCCTCAGGTTGTGGTCCCTCAGGCTGTGGTCCCTCAGGTTGTAGTCCCTCAAGCTGTGATCCAAGAGACTGTGGTCCCTCAGGCTGTGGTCCCTCAGGCTGTGGTCCCTCAGGCTATGGTCCATCAGGCTGTGGTCCCTCAGATTGTGGTCCCTCAAGCTGTGATCCATGAGACTGTGGTCCATCAGGCTGTGGTCCATCAGGCTGTGGTCCCTCAGGCTGTGGTCCCTCAGGTTGTGGTCCCTCAAGCTGTGGTCCCTCAGGCTGTGATCTATTAGGCTGTGGTCCATCAGGCTGTGATCTATTAGGCTGTGATCCATCAGGCTGTGGTTCCTCAGGCCATGGTCCCTCAGGTCCAGGTGTTCTCCAGTCTCTCCTCTCTCTCAGGCAGTGAAGTCCAAGACAGGCCCAGGCGAGTACCTGCGCAACTCCCTGTGGCACACAGGGGACACCACGGACCAGGTGAAGCTGCTGTGGAAGGACCCTCGGAACTCAGGCTGGAAGGACAAAACCTCCTACCGCTGGTTCCTGCAGCACCGCCCCCAGGTCGGCTACATCAGGTGAGGCCTCTGTGATGCCCAGCTGATGGCAGCCAGCAGACAGGCAGCAGCTCTGCTGGGCACGGGAGGTGTCCCCTGGGCACGGGAGGTGCCCCCTGCCCTGCCCTGGATGCCTTGCAAAGGTCCCTTCCGACCCGACCCGCTCCGTGAGCTCTGCTGTGGTGGGGACAGTGCCCACCCGAGGAGCAGTCAGTCCCACCCTGATGCCTTCTCTTCCCAGAGCTCGCTTCTACGAGGGCCCCGAGGTCGTGGCAGACACTGGAGTTGTCCTTGACACCACCATGCGAGGAGGGCGCTTGGGAGTCTTCTGCTTCTCCCAGGAGAACATCATCTGGTCCAACCTGCGGTACCGCTGCAACGGTGAGCAGCCCTGCGCCGGCTGCGGGACCTTGGGCTGCTCCCGGCCAGCCTGAGGGGAGGGCAGCAGCTTCTGCTTCCCTCTGCTGGTTCCGCTTCTCATCTCTGCGCCTTCCTCTCCTTCTTCCTCAGACACCATCCCAGAGGACTACGAAACGTTCCGAGTTCAGCAAGACTGACCTCCAGCTAGCCCCCTGCAGCCTGCCCTGCAGCCTGCCCTGCAGCCTGCCCTGCAGCCCGCCCTGCTCCCCAGCCGTGCTCAGCTGCCCTGCTCCTGCTCTGCAGCCCTCCGGGCATCCTCCCGCCGCACCGCGCAGCCCTGAGCCGCCCCCCGGCAGCTCTCCTGCCGCAGCTGTGTCCCTGCCTGCTCCCCGTGGCGGGGCAGAGGTGCAGACCCCAAGCGTGAGCAGGAGCCCCGAGCTGCTGCGGACCCTCCCTCCACCAGGTGGGAAGCCAAAGTGAAGCTTCCCGCAGCAGCTGGAGCTGGGTCAGCCTGGGTCAGCCCCAGGAGCCCTGTCCCTGCTGGGAGGCTCTCAGCTGAGGCTTCTCTTCGCCAAGACCTGCAGAGCAAAGCCAGAAGTGTCCTGGCAGGGGCCCGGGGGAGCAGCCTAGGTAGGAGTTGCTCACAGAACATTAGGAAGAGGACTTTAAGGAGTTATCTTTGTCTGGAATGTTGGATAATAAAAACTTGGAATGTGGGATAATAAATACCTGACTTCTTGGTCCTGGGCATGTTGCTTCTTCCACTTTGAACCTTCTGCCATGTAGCTGTGGAACAGAAACCCTCAAGAGCTGAAAGCAGCTCTGCTGCTGAGAGCCTTCAAGAACCTCCCTCTAGGTAGCCCATCCTGCCTGGTTCCTCAAGTGGCAGTCGGCTTTAGGCCAAAGAAGTTTCTCCTCCTGGCTTCCAGTTTGTGCCCACTGCCCCTTGTCCTGTTCCTGGGCACCACTGAGCAGAGTCTGACCCCAGCCTCTTGCCCTGCAAAGCTCCTTTAGCTCTTGCTGAGCACTGCTCAGATGCCCTCTGGGGCTGCTCTTCTGCCCACAGAGCTGCTCCAGGCCCCTCAGCATCTTCCCAGCCTCTACTGGACTCCCTCCAGCAGTTCCCTGATCTCTTGAACTGAGGAGCCCAGAGCAGGACCCTGCAGATGAATCCTTCCCCCAGCAAGGCACAAGACAGTGTCAGAAGAAGCTGAACTGCCCTCAGAAGGGCTCTGAGCTCCCTGCCCAAGCCGAGGGAGCTGCTGCTCTGCCCCAGCTTCTCTCACCACTTCCCTCCCTCTCCAACCTACCAACAGCTTCACCACGGGGAAACCTGCTCCCAGTTGCAGCTGGAAGGTGACAACCACCTCCTCAGGCAGGTCTGAGCTCTGCACCTCCCTCTTCCCCCTCCCAAATCCAACAGCTCAGGCAGACAGACAGACAGACAGACAGACTCCTTCCTCCCGAGACCTCCAAAGGCAGGACACGAGCAAGGCTCCGACCTGAGCAAAGCAGCGACACCACCACCAGGTCACCACGAGACTGCAGAGCACAGGGAGCACTGATGGGGACAGCGAAGCTCAGAGGCTCTGCAGCCTCCAGAGCCACCTTGAGGAGTGCTGATTGATACCCACCTGAACATGAGCCAGCAGTGTGCCCAGGTGGCCAAGAGAGCCAGTGGCATCCTGGCCTGCATCAGCAATGGTGTGGCCAGCAGGAGCAGGGAGGTCATTCTGCCCCTGTACTCTGCACTGCTTAGACCTCACCTTGAGTGCTGTGTTCAGTTCTGGGCCCCCCAGTTTAGGAGGGACATTGAGATGCTTGAGCGTGTCCAGAGAAGGGCGACGAGGCTGGGGAGAGGCCTTGAGCACAGCCCTACAAGGAGAGGCTGAGGGAGCTGGGATTGGTTAGCCTGGAGAAGAGGAGGCTCAGGGCAGACCTCATTGCTGTCTGCAACTACCTGAGGGGAGGTTGTGGCCAGGAGGAGGTTGCTCTCTTCTCTCAGGTGGCCAGCACCAGAACAAGAGGACACAGCCTCAGGCTGTGCCAGGGGAGATTTAGGCTGGAGGTGAGGAGAAAGTTCTTCCCTGAGAGAGTCATTGGCCACTGGAATGGGCTGCCCGGGGAGGTGGTGGAGTCGCCGTCCCTGGAGCTGTTCAAGGCAGGACTGGACGTGGCACTTGGTGCCATGGTCTGGCCTTGAGCTCTGTGCTAAAGGGTTGGACTTGATGAGCTGTGAGGTCTCTTCCAACCCTGATGATACTGTGGTGCTGTGACACTGTGATCAAAGCAGAGCTCAGGCTGCAGGCTCCAGGGACCCGACCTCCACCTGCCCGCGCCGGCACCCAACAGCAGCAACCCAAGAGCCAACAGCAGGCAGGAGGCAAACGAAGCCCAAACCCCCAGCAGGAAGAAGCTGAGCAGGCAGAGACAAAACCATTTGAACTTTTATTACATCTCCTTTACAAAGAATGCAAAGATACAAAGACAGAAGCCTTCACACGCACACGAGAAGGGAAGTCAGAGAATGTACATTGAGTTGAGCTGCTTTTGGTTGTCGTTGGGGGGGAGGGGGGGGGGGAGGGGAGGGTTGTTTGTTTGTTTGTTTGTTTTGTGTGGTTGGTTGTTGTGGTTTTTTTTTTTGCACATCATGTCTCAGGTTGCAAACACTTAAAGCCAACCTCAGCTTTCCACTTTACCTGGAAGGGGGGGGGGGAATAAATCACAATAAATAGAAGTGGGAGGCAGCAGCAGGGACCTGGCTGGCCCCGAGCCGCCCGCAGGGGAGCTGCAGGGGGTTTGCATATATCAGTAATCGGTGAGAGAAGCCACCCAGGGTGGGCATAGAAAAAGGTTCAGCTTGGCAGGGGCAGTGCCTCGGACTGCCTCTGGAAATGCATAAATCAGACACCACCAGCACCACCCACCCCCACCCCCGGGCTCGGTGAACCACACCAAAGGGTTTGTAGCTGCCAGTCTGTGAGAGGAGCTGCCCGAAGCAGCTGGTTTAAGGTGATGCAAATCAACCTTCCCCTTCCGAAACCTTCACTCCATAAGGATCCTGCTGCAGGTGGAGGCTCTGCCCGGGGCAGATGCATCCCAAAGTTCTAATCCCTCCCCAGAAGCAGCTCTCAATTTGCACTCCTGGGTAGGCAGCAGCTGAGGGCGTGCAGGGTGCAGGGACTGCCTGAGCCTGGCGTGGCTGTGCTGCAGATTCCTACCCCTGGTACCACAGATTCCTACCCCTGGTACCCAACCCTGCTGCTGCTGATGCCAGAAACAGGCAGGACTTAGCAAGCAAAAGAAGTTCTGAGCAAGCCCTGCAGCCCCCAGAGCCTTTCCCCTGTCGATATTAACACCTCCCTGCAAGGGCAGGAGCTTTGCCTATCGACCTTCTCTCCATGCCTCAGGAATCCCCAGCCCCAGCCAAGCACAGAGGCTCTGCCTGCAGCCATCGGCAAGGGCACTGCCTGCAGCCATCGGCAAGGGCACTGCCGAGCTGCTCTCTCAGCAAGCAGCCAGCCCAGAGCCCTGCCCTGCTTGGCCCCAGGGATTTACTGAAGGATTCTCTCCTGCCTCAGGTAGAGCAGGAGCTGCAATCTGGAGCTGTTCACTGCATCTGTTTCCCCCTCCCCAGCCTCTCAGGGGTTTGAAAACATTGAGCAGAAGTCAAATAAGCATCAGACAGCAACTGTCAGTGCCTTCACCACCCACCAGCTCCAGGCACAGCAAAGCCCACTTGGCTCTGACTCATCTGCTGCACAACACGAAGGAAAGTACTACAAAGAGGTGATCCAACGTGGACTAAAAAGCAGCAACTCCAACAGCCCCAGGCCAACAGCAGCCCTGCACACACGGCCAGGGCAGGGCTGCCTCAGCTCCCACCCCAGGGAGGTTTCTGCACCAGGCCACAGGTAGCTCAGGTCTTCTGCTGGGGCTGAAGCAAGGCTTGAGAGCTCAGGTCTACACTAACAGCAAAGCTACTGCCAGGACTGAAATCTGATTTGAGGAGGAGGAGGAGGAGGAATCCTTCCAGCAGCCTGGGAAGTGCTGTCCCTGCTGCACAGGGGCAGAGCTGCTCACTTGCAAGGCAGCTCTGGCACTGGGTAATTCCCATCCCCAGCAGCAGCCTGACTGCTCTACTCACTGCTTTTAGTTTGGAGCTCCATAAGAAGAGCCCCAAGCAGGGACAAGAGAGCCAGCAGGGTGCCCACGCTCCACACAAGCCTCTGCACCACAGCCCATCTGCTGTGACAGATCCTGGGGGAGGGGTGGGGGGGGTCCTGAGAGCTGCAGGGATAAGGAGGGGCACAAAAATGCCCAGGGAGGTCATGAATGTCCCCTGACTGGAGGTGTTCAAGGCCAGGCTGGATGAAGCCTTGAGCAAGTGTCCCTGCCCATGGGGCTGGATGATCTCTGAAGTCCCTTCCAACCCATTCTGTGCCTCTACTGATCCAGGGAGAGGAGTTACCCCCAGGGCTGTGCAGCCCTGTTTGGGGCTCCCCCAAACACCAGCCTCATTTGGCTGCTGCTTTCTCTCTGCTGCCTGCACAGCAGCAGCCACCAAGGGCCAGGAATTCTCTCTGCAAACTACTGACAAGAGAAAGCAGCAGCAGCAGCAGCTGGCAGCCAGAGCAGGCAAAGGGAGGCAGTGAGACAGCCCTGAGCTGCCAGCTCCACTTCCAGCCCCTCCTCTGAGCTGCTGCCACTGCCTGCAGCAGTGTCTGGTGTGTGTGACAGCGGTGACAGAGATCCCTACAGCAGGCACAGCACTCCGGGGAGCACAGCCACAGTGCACTGACAGGTCCCCAGCAGCTGCTGCTGGCTCCAGACTCAGCAGCTCCAGACGCTTTTGCTGCACAGCAGCAGCAGCAGCAGCAGGGCAGCTCCAGAGCTCCCTCGTCCCTCCAAACCAGGAGCCTGCCTCAAGCCTCCCTGTGCCAGAAGGTCTGGAGCTCCCCCAGCCTGCTGCAGCGGCACAGCAGAGCTCTGGGCGAGCAGCGACAGGCACCTGGGGGAGCTCCCAACCAGCTCCCGACAGCCAAACCGACCCTGGGAATCTGCCCCCGAGGTCCTGCAGGCCTCTCCTGGCAGGGGATGGCTCAAGAGCCAGCAGGGTTTGTCCCTCACGAGATGATGTCTCCTGCCACCTGAACCAATAACCCACACCAAGCACAAGCACAGAACCCCCAGGAGCACCACCTGGGGCTGCCAGGAGCCTCCAGCAAGGCAGCAGAGCACTCAACAGCTGCTGCTGGCTCCTGCAGCTCCTGAACCAAACACTGAAAGCAGAACACCAAGATCACACCAACCACAGCTGCTTGGGCACCCCCTGCCCACAGCAGGGTCACCAGACCTGCCCTGGAGAAGCCACAAGGTACCCAGAGAGCTCCCTGACTGCTGCTGCTGCTCCAGAACCCAGCCCAGAGCTGCCTGCTTCCCCCCCCCACCAGCAGCCCAGGCCAGCCCAAAGACCTGCCACCAGCACAGCGACCTGCACACCTCAGACCATGCCAAAGTCACCACCAGGCTGCTCCCAAAGCCACCGAGGCAGAGCAGGGAAGGAGCCACCTCTGCCCCACAGCCAGCTGCTGGGAGGAGCTCAAGCCACCAGGGAGAGGCAGAAGCACCACACCAGGGGCATCCCTCCACAGTGCAGCTGCAGGAAGGGCTGCAGGGACCTGTCCTTGCTCCTTTCCCTTGGGCCTGGCCAGCTGGGACCTCCCCAAGCCCACAGCACTCCCACACCTCCTGTCTCAAGGGCAGCAAACCTGCAGCAGATGAGGAGCATCTGAGGCATGCCCAAAGCTTCTGTGCCACTGCTTGGGGCACCAAGAGGGTGGCAGCAGCTGGGCTGGGGTGGCAGCAGCTGGGCTGGGGTGGTGGCACAAGAGCTGGTCCAAAGGCAGCTGCACGCAGTGGGCCCTGGGAGGGCAGCTGGGTGGGTTTGAGGTCAGACCTGGCCCTTCACAGCCCCTCCACAGCCACCCAGCTCAGACCCTCCATCAGGCAAAGCCCTCCTGGCCACCTCCAGCCAGCCCCAGCAGGCTGGAGGGCCAGAAGGGAGCTCAGGAGATCATCCAGCCCAAGCAGCAGCAAAGCTGCCTGCAGCACTTAGCTGCCCCTAACGCAGGGCACAGCCCTCTGCTGCCCCTCCACACTGCCTTCCACCTCCCTTTCCTCTCCCTGCCGTGCAGCTCTCCCCACAACCCCCCCAGCTGCCTCCAAGTCCATCCAGCTTGAAGAAACCACTCCAAGGTTCACCCCTTTGAGGCCTTTTATTATGATAAAATTGGTCAAGCCCACATCAGGCAAATACAGACCAGAGCCAGCCCCCAGCCCCTGCCCTCCCCCTGCCCACCGAGTAAGAAAATAAATAAGAGCAGGGAGGGGGAGAGGGGAGGGGGAGGCCCCAAGTAGTGTCTCGTTTGGCTTTGCAGTATAGAAACCCCCTCCCCACCCCCACCCCACCCCCCCCCCCCCCCCCCCCCCCCCAGATCTGTTTAAAAAGGTAAAAATGGTTCTTGCTATAGTACAGAGTCATGGCCTGGAGGTGCTCACCAAACCCACATGCAGCCCATGCCTACACTGCAGGGAGAGGGGGGGGGAGGATGCAGCTGGGGAGACAAGGGACAGGAACACTACAAACTGAGGGGGGGCTGGGGGGGGGCTCTTGGGGTTGTTTTTATTTTAGCTGTTTGGTTGTTTTTTTTTTTTTTTTTTCTCTCCTTTTTGGTTGTGTTTTGTGAAAAGGACAAACAGGGACTGAAGGCTTCCTGCGTGCTCCTGTGGCCATCACAGTGACAGGGAGGAGGGGGCTTGCTCCTTGCTGGGGAGGAGGGGGTCCTGAAAGCACAGCCTGGCCTGCAGGGGGGGAGGACGAGGAGGAGGAAGCTTTCCTCTTCCTGTCGGGGGGTGCCAGCTGCCTAAAGGGCAGATCTCAAGGCTCAGTTGTGGCTGAGCTCAGTGCCTGCTGGCACAGCTGGAGGCCTCTCAGAGGGGAGGGTGAAGGGTGCCCTGCGTTGGCAGATGCTGCTGGGGAGGGCAGGAGAAGGGAGCTGGAAACAAAGAAGTTTTGGTCTGGGAACAGGCCAAGAAGAGTGGGAAGCCACTGAGAGGCAAGGGGAGGTAAAACCCCCCAGGGACAGAACACGGAGGTTAAGAGCAGGTTAGGCTCTGTGACCTCACAGGTCTTTTCCAGCCCAAAGGCTTCTGTCAACCTTTACAGCCAAAGCCTCACTCCTGGACCTTTAGAGCCAAAGCTTCACTCCTGGACCTTTAGAGCCAAAGCTTCACTCCTGGACCTTTAGAGCCAAAGCCTCTCTCCTGGACCTTAAGAGCCAAAGCCTCTCTCCTGGACCTTCAGAGCCAAAGCCTCACCCCTGGACCTTTAGAGCCAAAACTTCATTCCTGGACCTTTAGAGCCAAAACTTCATTCCTGGACCTTTAGAGCCAAAACTTCACTCCTGGACCTTTAGAGCCAAAGCCTCACTCCTGGACCTTTAGAGCCAAAGCCTCACCCCTGGCTCCTTCCCAGAAACCAGGGAGAGAGCTTCTGCCAGGAGCTGGTGGTGACAGGGTGAGAGGGGATGAAGCAAAGCTGGGAGAGGGGAGATTGAGACTGGAGATGAGGAAGAAATTCCTTAGAGAGAGGCTGGGGAGACGCTGGCACAGGTTGCCCATGGAGACTGTGGATGTGCCCTCCCTGGAGGTGTCCAAGGCCAGGCTGGATGAGCCCTGAGCAAGCTGAGCCAGTGGGAGGCATGGGCCAGGGGGCTGGAGCTGGATGACCTCTGAGGTCCCTTCCAACCCA
Source organism: Pogoniulus pusillus (assembly GCF_015220805.1). NCBI lineage: Eukaryota > Metazoa > Chordata > Aves > Piciformes > Lybiidae > Pogoniulus > Pogoniulus pusillus. Next base: position 2,209,651 of record NC_087304.1, on the reverse strand, counting down.
ACCCCTTCTGTGAGTGAACCAAACACTCGCCAAGCAACCAGCTCTGAAGTTCACTTGCAGCCTCTTTCTGCCATCTTCCTCCCCTCTTGGACAAAGCAAAGGAGGCAAAGGAGGAGCCCCTGAGGGGGAGGTCACAGGTGAGGGTCGTGCCCTGGCCATGCAGAAGCAGAGGGGAGCAGCAGGCTGGGCACTGCCCAGGGCAGGCATGCGGCAGGGCGGGCAGGGGCTGGGGGTGCTGAGCTCTATGTACAGGGAGAGCAGCCCCCAGCAGCAGCTCTGGGTGTCCTCGGGGACGTCACAGCATGGGACACACTGCAGGCTCCTTCCTTCTCATTTCCCCTTTGCATGGGCACATGCAACGTGCAGCCTGGGGACAGGGTGCCCGAGACACCTCCGAGGCTCTGGGAGCCACCTCCGGAGCTCTGAGAGCAGGCCTGGGGAGGGGGCAGGGCTCACCCAGCAGCTCTGCCGGGACAGTGCCCCTGGGAGCCTCCAGCAGCTTCGACACCTTTTAACCCTCCCAGTCAGGCACATTTCTAGCCCTTGCTCACTGAACCTTCCCCCTCCTGCTGCTCCCTGCAGCCCTGCCCCTTCCACGCACGATCCCACACGAACCCAGCAACTACCCAGAGCAGATTCTTTGCTCTGCACACAGCAGGGATCTGCTCCCTGCTTGCAGCTGACAGCCCAGGAGAAGGCTCTGGCTGCACAGCTCAGCCCCAAGCACACACACAGCTCACACAGCCGCAGGGCAGCAGCAGTGCTCTGCAGGGAGCAGCTCCTCCCCGGCGCCGGCAGCGAAGCAGCCTGCAGGCAGCAGGGCCCAGCAGTGCTGGAGGAGCTGCTCCAGCCCCCACAGCAGCATTCTCCTGCCCAGTGCCACGGCTCGGTGTCACCCACAGCCACCACCTCACCAGCCCAGTAGGAACCAGCCCCGGGGTTGTCTCCACTCTAGGGTCCCCAGTTCTGACAGCTGCATCCAGAGGGGTAAGTTAAGGCCATGTGAAATGTCTGCTGACAAGGCTAAGGAACAGGAACTTATTTACACACCTGGGCTGAGAAACAAACCCAAGGGCAGCGTCCAGCAGCAGCTTCCCTGCGAGGAAGCTCAGCCCCTGCTCAGCTGTCTCCTCCCGACGTGGCTCTGGCTTTGCAAACAGCTCACAAATGAGACTGAGACCCCAGGGCCACCCAGGGAGAGCAGGGCACAAGCCCAGCAGCTGCAGGACTGTGCCTGATGGTGCAGAGCAAAGGCCTCTGCCCACCTGGAGCCATCCTCCCCCTGCCCTCTGCTCCCTTTTCCCCCCTCTCTCTAAGCCCAGGCAGCAGGAGCAACCTGCCAGGAGCAGACACCAGGACTCAAGGTGCACTACAGGGCTGGATCCTGATCAAAACCATTCTCAACACAGGCAGGAAAACCACTGGAGAGAGTGGGGAGGGACAAGAGGCAGGGACAGAAGCAAAGAGAGTGACAGAACAAGAACATTTTTAGTGCAAATGGTCAACTAATGGCACAAACGTGAGCACAAGCCCCAGCTCAGGGATGCCAGCTCAGGGATGCCAGCTCAGGGATGCCAGCCAGGCCCCTGCCCAGCAGTGTCTGTGTGGCTCTCAGCACAGGTTCCCACCCACGTCTGGAAGCAGGCAGAGACTCAGTGAGACTCATTCCTCAGCACCTGCCCCACGACAGGGAAATCCCTCCTCGAGGGGAGTGTGGTGGGGAGAAGGGCTGAGGGGGCTCTGCCGAGTGAGGAGGAGCAGGAGGCAAAAGGCAAACCCAGCTGATGCAGCCCGAGTCAGAGGGAGCCGTGGGGGGAGCACCACAGCAGGGAGGGGCCCTGACACAACACAGCCCTGCCCTGGAAGGACACCTGCCCCCTGCCCCAGCTCCTCTGCCCACACTGCTGGCCCAAAGCCAGCTGCATGTCCACCCCTGCTGCATGGGACCCTGGCCCCAGCTCACCTTCGGGGTCACCCTCAACAAAGGGAGGAGGATCCCCAACTGCCGCTGCAGGTGAAGGGTCCTGCAGGTGGAGACCTTCATTTAGGGAGCAGATGATGGTGCAGGAAGGCAGCACCTGGGCAGTGCCCCCCACAGGGACCTGCTGGGTGCTTGATAAATCTTCAAACTCCTGTTCCCCACTTGCCAGAGGAGGGCCAAGTGCTGAGATCTGGGAACCACCACCAGGGCAGGAAGGGTGCCCACCTGAAAGCAGGGCAGCAGGTGGGCTGGTGCCCATCAGCCACAAGCAAGTGTCCTTGAGCACCCAGAGAGGGGCCAAGGAGGACTAACAGCAGCAGTCTGCTCTGGCTGGAGCAGAGCCTCACCCCCTGGAGCAATCTGCAGCTCCCCAGGGCGAGAGAAGGAATGTCTGAGCTCCTGCCACCCTCTCTGGGCTGGAGAAAAGGAAACCATCTAAGACCTGCCCCAGGCTCTGCTCAACCACCTTGGTGAAGATTCCAGTTAGTTAAAAAAATGCCAGATGCATGGAAGCTGGGGGGGTGGGTGGATCTGTGGGGTGAGAGCACACCAAGGGGTGTCCTGTCCAAGGGCTCTGTGGGAGCTCTCTCCTTGGCTCTGTGCAGTTCAGCTGCTGCCCCTAACATCCAAGTACTTAAATTAACAAAAAACAGAACAAACCCACAAAAAAAAACCCCAAAAACAAAAACAAAAAAAAGAGATCATAAATAATGGGAACAGAGTAAAGGAATAAAAGGTTAAAAAATAAGAGCTGTGACTGGAGCCAGGCCTGGCAGCAGAAATGCCCCTTCCTGGTGCCCAGGAGTGCCTCCCACAGCAAAGCTCTGCAGGGGGAAGTCTCCTCAGGTCCTTTTGGCTGCTGCTGCTGCTGCTCCCTCCCTGCTCCCCAGGCGAGGAGCCCCAAGTGCTGGGGTGAGCTCAGAGATGCTTCTCCACCTGCACAGAGCCACACACGGCAAGGACAGGTCCTTGGGTCCACGGAGCCCCCAGGCTCCTGCTCAGAGCAGCTGTGGCAGGCTGCCGCTGGGCATGCCCGGGGCGGGAGGGGCACAGCGGGCACAGGGCAGGCGAGGGAAGGGGCCTGGGGACAGCCATGGCAGAGCACTCGGGGAGAAGCTTTTTACTCTACAAAGCAGCTGTCACAAAGCAGAGCCAACGCCACCAGAGCCCCCCCAGCTCCTCCCCAGGCTGCCCACGCACAGATTGGCTTTCAGAGCCTTCCGTGGGGGGGGGGGGAGGGAGAAGCTCTGCGGTGCTTGCCCCTGCCCGGCTCAAACGGCAGAGCCCCTGCGGCCGGGGCTCGGCACCTCCCTCACCTGCCCACCCCCACCCCCTTTCTAGTGCAAAGGACAAAACCGACAGGGGGGACAGCAGAGCTCTGGGGGGGGCTCTGGAGAGGAAAAGGCCGAGGGGACCTCCTGCCTGAGCCGATGGGCTGGGGGGGGAGGGGGGCGCGGCGGGATGGGGATGCGGCGCTGCAAGCCTGGGGCAGAAGCTGTACTGATGGTGCAGGTTGGACAGCGCAGAGCTGCGGCTCCGGGCAGCTCCTGCTCCCCCAGCACTGACCCTTCAGGCTCTCCAGTGCCGCCGGGCTCCAGGCACAGGCCTCGCTGCCAGGCTCCGGGGGGGCGCGGGGGGGGGTTGCTCACAGCCGATCCATCCGGAAGGTGTCCTCTGTGGCGGGGTCGGTCAGGACCATGTCTGGGTCGTTCAGCATGTGCAGCCCATCCAAGGTCAAAGGGTCAATTTTGAGTTCATCCAGAGGGAACTGGGAATCCGTGTCGAAGCTGACGTCCCCCACCCCTGCCAAGGAGCTGGTCAGTTCTTTTGATAAGCTGGGGGGAGACTCTCCTGTCACTGCGGGGCAGAGGAAGAGAGAGAGAGAGAGAGAGATTGAGAGGTGTTGGCAAGGGCTTGGCACCTCACCTCTGCCAGGCAGGAGTCAGGGAGCAGCTTGCAAGCCCTGGAATAATTCACTGAGCTGAAAATGAAGCTCAGAATCATAGAATCAAGCAGGTTGGAAGAGACCTCCAAGCTCATCCACTCCAACATAACACCCAGCCCTATCCAGTCAACCAGACCATGGCACTCAGTGCCTCAGCCAGTCTTTTCCTGAACACCTCCAGGCACGGTGCCTCCACCACCTCCCTGGGCAGCCCATTCCAATGCCAATCACTCTCTCTGCCAACAACTTCCTCCTCACATCCAGCCTAGACCTACCCCGGCACAGCTTGAGGCTGTGTCCTCTTGTTCTGTTGCTGCTTGCCTGGGAGAAGAGACCAACCCCACCTGGCTACAGCCTCCCTTCAGGTAGTTGTAGACAGCAATAAGATCACCCCTGAGCCTCCTCTTCTCCAGGCTAAACAACCCCAGCTCCCTCAGCCTCTCCTCATAGGGTTTGTGTTCTCCACCTGGATGGACTGGGGAGGGGTCAGAGCCCCTCAGAACCAACCCAAAGACCCAAGACAGGTGGAGGACACAAAGGGACCTGGCTGAGTCTCCTCCCTGGGCTTAGAAGGAGTGACCCCAGTTTAGGAGGGACATTGAGATGCTTGAGCGTGTCCAGAGAAGGGCAACGAGGCTGGGGAGAGGCCTTGAGCACAGCCCTACGAGGAGAGGCTGAGGGAGCTGGGATTGGTTAGCCTGGAGAAGAGGAGGCTCAGGGCAGACCTCATTGCTGTCTGCAACTACCTGAGGGGAGGTTGTGGCCAGGAGGAGGTTGCTCTCTTCTCTCAGGTGGCCAGCACCAGAACGAGAGGACACAGCCTCAGGCTGTGCCAGGGGAGATTTAGGCTGGAGGTGAGGAGAAAGTTCTTCCCTGAGAGAGTCATTGGCCACTGGAATGGGCTGCCCGGGGAGGTGGTGGAGTCGCCGTCCCTGGAGCTGTTCAAGGCAGGACTGGACGTGGCACTTGGTGCCATGGTCTGGCCTTGAGCTCTGTGCTAAAGGGTTGGACTTGATGAGCTGTGAGGTCTCTTCCAGCCTTGGTGACACTGTGATGCTGTGACCTCAGCGTGCAGGGCTCAGCTCAGCAGCAGGCCCTGGCTGGGGCACAAACTGGGCTGCAGCTTTCCCATGGCCTGAGCAGGAATCGCTTCCAAAGCTCCAACTGCTGCCGGATCCGACACCATCTGTGCCACCAGAACCACCCCCTGCTGCCCAGCTCACAGCTTGGCTCTCACAGCTCCCCCCCTCCCTGGAGCAAGGATCCAGGAAATCCATGGAATCATAGGCTAGAGACCTTTAAGAACACTGAGTCCAACCTCAGCCCAGCACCACCAACCCATGGCCCTCAGCACCACACCTCCATGGCTCTGAGATCCCTCCAGGGATGGGGACACTCCACCACTGCCCTGGGCAGCCTGGGCCATCCTTGACAACACTTTAGGGGCAGAAACTGTTCCTCATAGACAATCTAAACCTCCCCTGGGGCAACTTGAGGTCACTCCCTCTTGTCTTACTACTTGTTCCTTGGGAAACCTTTCAGGGCATTGAGCCCAAGCACTGCCAGCTCACCACTGAACCACTGCCCTCAGCACCACATCTCCAATGGCTTTGGGACCCCTGCAGGGATGAAGACTCCATTACGGCTCTGGGCAGCCTGTTTCATGTCTGCACAACCCTTTTGGGGCAGAAATTGTTCCTCTTGTCCAATCCAAACATTCCCTGGGGAAACTTGAGGCCATTTCCTCTCATCCTATCACTTGTTTCCTGGGAGAACAGCCCAAGCCCCACCTGGCTTCACCTCCTCTCAGAGAGCTGCAGAGAGCAATGAGGTCTGCCCTGAGCCTCCTCTTCTCCAGGCTGCACACCCCCAGCTCCCTCAGCTGCTCCTCCCCAGCCTTCCTCCCCAGGCCCTTCCCCAGACCCACTGCAGCCCCTCCATGCCTCACCTCGGAGACAGGGCAGGTCTGAAGGACAACTCAGGCTGCTGTTGCAGCTCTGCCTGTTGGCTGGGACTAAGCAAGTGCCAGCAGGCTGCCAGGGTGGCAGAGCAAAGGTTGCACAGGAGGTGACACAAAGCCCTCAGGGACAGCTCTCCCCCTTGTCCCTCCCATCAGAGCAGCCCCGGGCAGGGTCTGCCGAGCAGCTCAGCCCCGGCCCCTACCTGTCAGAATGATGTTGGGGATGTTCCCATGGCTGGAGTAGTTGAGCTGCTGCGAGTCCTGCAGGCTGCCGTGGCTGCCTGTGAGTCCCATCATGGCTGCCTGGGAGTAGTTGAGGGTGGAGCAGGGGCTGTAGAGGCTGTTGGAGCTGATGGCATTCTCGATCATGTTGAACTGCTCCAGCTGCAGACAGGGCAAGAGGAGCAGAGGTCACTGCCGGGCAGCAGCGAGCACAGCAACACAACTTACACAGCTCTGGGTGGGGGAGAACCAAGCTGAGGCAGCCAGGCCAACAAATTCATCTGCAGGTTTCCTTCAGCCAAATCTCATCCTTCTCACTCAGCTCTCCAGAGGACTTTGCTGCCAGTTTCTTGATGCAGGGGGATGAGGAGAGGGAGGATGCAGCAAGGGATGCTTTGGAGATGTGAGGGCAAAGGGAAAGGCTTTAAACCACAGTACAAACCCGGCAGGGTCCAGGCTGCTTCCTCAGGTGTCTGCCCATCAAGCACTGCCTCTCTGGAGCCATCACCTACTGCCAGAGCACAGCTCCCAGCAGAAGGAACCAAGGCACTGCCTGGCCAAGCCAACAAGGGCATGGCTCTGCCTGCTGGCATCTGGAGCCTTGCAGAAGCTGTTTGCCAAAATTCAGGAGTCACTTTTGTCACCACCTGCAAGTGAACCCATCCCAAGGAGGCAGCAGTCTGGGGCTTTTCCAAGCCGTTGGAATGATCTTTGGCAGAACACCTTTAAGAACATCTAAAGAGGGACAGAGGGGAAGGAAGAGTGGAAGGAAAAATAAACCCAACAGAAGCAGAGAAATTCCTGAGCCTCACACACTGAAGAGAAGGAAGCAAATCCAGGTGGCCAGGATGGGATCCCAGGGAAAGCAGCAGCTGCACTTTGTTTAGGTTAAGCTGAAAGTGGCCGAAACAGAGCTGAAAATCCGAGATGAATTTGCTCACCTGATGGGATAGGGCATTAGCCTGCCTAGCTGTCATCTGCTGATCATAATAGGAGTCACCAAATACACTCCCCAGAATGGAAGAATGCTGAAAACAAAACAGAGTCTTTATGGTGCAAAACTCTCACAGACAGAGGGGCCCCAGCGGGAGGCAGCTGGAGCCGTGGGAGCTGCCCCCGCAGGGCAGGCAGCGCTGCCCCGAGCCAGCAACCACCACTAACCACCGACAAGGGCTGGAGCCAGCCAAGGGTTTGCCCCCAACACACAGACCCTGCCTTTGGCAGGCACGAAAATACAGTCAGGTGGAACCAAACGAACTGCCTGGGGAGGACAGGACACAACACTTCCGAGTGATGAGCACAGAGAGCGCCGAGGCGGCAGGGAGAGGAACCTCTGCAGCTCCAGCGGCTCTGGGGAGAGGGTGGGGGGAAGACAAACCCCACACACGTCTGGACAGGATGCAGTGCAAAGCCCATCCCCAGCGGCCAGCTCCCTGCCTCTGCAGCCTCAGCAGCCAGCAGCACCGGGACCAGGACATGCCAGAAGGGACACCTGAAGTCATCTGTCCTTAGCTGCAGGTCAGCAAGGGCAGGAGAAGGCCTGGGAAAGCATCTGAGCAGGGGGAGCAGAACCTCAGGAGTGGCCCTCAGCCTGGCCACTGTTGCTGCCCTGCAGCACAAGTCTCTACCAATCCCTCTCCACTGCCTGCCAGTCACCCCCGGGAGAGCTTCAGGGGCAGTGTCCTGATGCCCTCCAGAACCATCCCCAAGAAGTGCCAGAGAGCAATGGAAGCACAGAGAGATCCCTGCTGGTGGAAGAGTGCTCCAGGTGCTGAGCCTCCAGGCACGGGCAGGGCACCTCCAGAGGGGGGTGCCTAGGGCAGAATTTCCATGGAGAGTTTGTACCAGTGCTGAGAGAACCCCAGCAGCTTGCACAGCCCTTTCCAGCTTGTGCTAGTTTGAAGCAAGCTGGAATGTTTTGGTAAAAGAACTAGATAACAGGCAGTGAAATGAAAAACAATTGTGTCTACTTCTCTCACAGTCTCGCTGAGAACTCTGGGAAGAAGAAAGACTTTTTCTCCATTTTGTTTCTCACTCTTGCCTTTGCCTTAGACCTGGTTACATCTCATTAACCCTGCTCCTACTAACCTTGCTCCCTAACCTCTTGGCTGCACCTCTCTTCTTCCTGAGAACTGGGGTAAGGTTGAGAGGGCCGGGGGGAGGTGTTGGGGTGGTTTGAGAGCCCCTCCTGGGGACTCAGGTTTCTGGGAGGGGAGTTGTGCTTTTGTATTGTTTATCCTTTGTATATTTCTGTATATAATTGTATATAACTGTATATATTGTAAATAGCTGCTTGTAAATTCTGCTAGCTGTAAATAAATTGCTTCATCTATATTCCCAGGGTCCGTCTGAGTTAGCTGGGGCAAATTCAAAAGTGTGGGGGGGAGGGGTAACCCCCAAACCATCACACAGCTGCTTTCCCTGCACACCACAGGGGAAGGCTACAAACCTCCCCCTCAAGCACAAGCAAAAGCCCCAGAAACACCAGCCCAGAGTTAGTCAAAAGCACTGAACACAGCCAAAGACTCCAGAAACCATCCACCAGCAGCACCCAGAGCAGCTGCAGCAGACACCTCCTGCTCCTGCCCCCGTTCCAGCAGCACAGCTCCTGTGCAAGCTGCAGGCAAGGCAAAGAAGGGAGCCTTGCAGGGAACAACTGCGAACGGCCGCAGCCTCCAGCAGAGGGCTGCCAGGGAGCAGCACAACCTCCTCTGCAAGCCGCCAAGGCCTTCCCAGCTGCGGGCAGAGCCCTCAGCTACCACCTCACAGGGGGAAGTGTGGCACCAAGGCAGCAACTGGCAGCCTGAGGACAGGACTCTGCGCGGGGAGGCAGCTGGAAGCTCAGCACAAGCTGCACACCTCCTCGCTGAGCAGATCCTGCTGCGTGCAAGAACTGCTCCAAGCACTGCCCAGCAGCTGCAGGAGGCTGTGGGTGTCGTCTGGATGCAGTTGGAGAAGAGAGAGGAGAGCTGCAGAGTGAGGCTGGGTGACTGCAGAGCTCTGCGCTGGCAGTGGGACACTGGCAGGGGCAGCAAAGGCTGCAGTGACAGTGGCAGCCGCAGAAAAGGCTGCAGTGACACTGGCGGGGGCAGAAAAGGCTGCAGTGACACTGGCGGGGGCAGAAAAGGCTGCAGTGACACTGGCGGGGGCAGAAATGGCTGCAGTGACACTGGCAGGGCAGAAAAGGCTGCAGTGACACTGGCAGGGCAGAAATGGCTGCAGTGACACTGGCAGCGGCAGAAAAGGCTGCAGTGACACTGGCAGGGGCAGAAAAGGCTGCAGACAGCTGTGACAAACCTGTCACAAGCAGGTCCCACAGCAGCTCTCAGCAGGACCTGAGGGCAGCTCACCCCCCAGGCTGACTGAACAGAGCCCAAGGCAGGGACACAAAGGTTTGGATTCACCTTCCTGGGCCCTTCCAAGCCCTCACAGCAGTGACCACAGCCCAGCAATGACCTCTCTGCAGCCTAACCCCCTGCTTGCTGCCCTCCTCAGCAGCAGCTGAGAGGGACAATGGCTGCAATTGGAGCTAATCCTCCAATTTATCCCCTGGCCCTCACACCCAGGGCAGCTGCTCTGTCCCTGGCATGAGACAGGGCTGGAGGAAGTCAGCAAACATCCCAACAGGAGCCAGGTTCCAGCTGGGAAGTGAGAAGAGCAAAGCACTTCAAAAAGCCTCATGTGTGTCTTTGAGCCACTGGAACCTCACCTGCTGCCCAGACACACCTGGATGGGGGAGCCGAAGTGCTCAGCACTCCACCTGCTGCCTGTGCTGCTGCTTGCCTCTAAGGACAGGCAGCCAGAGCATGGAGCCGACTCAAACACGCAGATCAGGACCAGCCAAGCCTACCTCTGCCCCCAGAAAATCACCCCCAGGCTCAGTGGCAGGCACAGCCTCCTAGCTCTGATGCCTGAGAGCAGTTTCTAACGAGATGCCACACACTGGAGGTGACTCAGAGCCAGCCTGGACCAGCACTAGAAACACAACTGCAGTGCAAGAGCTCCAGAGAGGCTCCAGGACTTCTCTTCTGTTTCTGGCACTTCACTGTCACAGAAGCACTCCACAAGTGGGGTAAAGCCTCAAATCTCTGCCTGCCTCTGCACCTCTGATCCCCCAATCCCTGCCTGACTCTGACCCCTGCCTTCCTCTGCACCTCCAATCTCTGCCTGCCTCCACATCTCCGATCCCCCAATCCCTCCACAACTCCGATCCCTGCCTGACTCTGATCCCTGCCTGCCTCCACACCTCTGATCCCCCAATCCCTGCCTCCACTGCACCTTCGATCCCTGCCTGACTCCAATCCCTGCCTTCCTCTGCACCTCCAATCCCCCAATCTCTGCCTGCCTCAAATCCTTGCCTGCCCCCTCCACACCTCCCATCCCTGCCTGCCCCCTCCACACCTCCGATCCTTGCCTGCCCCCTCCACACCTCCGATCCTTGCCTGCCCCCTCCACACCTCCGATCCTTGCCTGCCCCCTCCACACCTCCCATCCTTGCCTGCCCCCTCCACACCTCCCATCCTTGCCTGCCCCCTCCACACCTCCCATCCTTGCCTGCCTCCTCCACACCTCCCATCCCTGCCTGCCTCCTCCACACCTCCCATCCCTGCCTGCCTCCTCCACACCTCCCATCCCTGCCTGCCTCCTCCACACCTCCCATCCCTGCCTGCCTCCTCCACACCTCCCATCCCTGCCTGCCTCCTCCACACCTCCCATCTCTGCCTGCCTCCTCCACACCTCCCATCCCTGCCTGCCCCCTCCACACCTCCCATCCCTGCCTGCCTCCTCCACACCTCCCATCCCTGCCTGCCCCCTCCACACCTCCAATCCCTGCCTTCCACCAAGCCCCATTCCCAGCCCCAGAGGTGAGAGTGCCACAGAGAGCACCAAGCAGCAGCCCCAGAGCTGCTGGTGCAGTGTCAGTAGCTGCTGGCAGGAGCCTCTGTGTGTGCTCTGCTCGCTCCATCTGTGAGCCCTGCAGCTCCCAAAGGAAATCAGCTGCAAATGTCATTACTTCAACACTTCAGAGCCCTGGGATAATTTATTGACAGCTCAGTGCAAAACATCTTGCTAACAGCATCTCCTGCACAGCAGCACGAGTTCTGTTTTGTCAACAGGACATCTTCTGGGGTTAATGATGTGGTGACTGCAAGAGAACAAAGGAACAAAAACCCCCCAACGGCCCCCAGAGCACAGCCCCTGGCTGGAGTGATCAATCTCCAGATACATACCATGGGATCCAGCACAGCCACTACCACAAGCAGATTCCTGCCTAATTGGAACAGTGTGCCAGGTGGCAGGGGAGAGCAGCAGAGTGGTGAGAGGCCATTGGGCCAGGGAAAGCCATGCAAACAGAGCTGGCAGCTGTGAGCAGAGCTTTTCAAGGCATGTTGGGACAGGAGGACCTTCATGTGACACACACACACAGGACACAGAGACACATCTAGGACACGAGAGCGAAGAGGTTGGGAGATGTGGAGTGATGAGAACACTTCTGCTGAATGAACCCTAAGTGACAGAGAGCCCCAAATCAGCCCCAGGGTTGGTGGGTTTGGAGCTTATCTCACACTGATCCCCTGCACCCTCAGCTCGTGGGACAAACAGGAGCAATGAGGACCCCTCCCCAGTCACACCTACTTCATGCTGCTCTCAGCAGCCAGTGCCAGACCCTTCCACAACGGAGAAATGGCACCAAGCTGCCTGTCCTCCCTGCAGCCTGCTCTTTGGGACCTGTCCCCACAATCACAGCTGGCCCCAAGTCTTCTTCCAAACTGTTGTGGGCTTTTCCCTCCTCTTGTTGCTGCTTCTCCAGGCTTCTGCAGACTCAAGAGGTTCCACCTGCCCCGAGAGCCTGCTGGCCACTGCCAGCCCCTGGCTGACTGCTGCAGGCAGGGAGCTGCCTGGTTGGTAACTGTGAGTGTTAGGAAGAGGGCAGTGCTGAAGCAACAGAATGGACAAACCTGCTGCTGCCTGCCCCACAGAGCTCTGCTGCCTGCCCCACAGAGCTCTGCTGCCCACCTGAGAACAGCAAAACTGAAAGGGAGGTTGCAGGACAAAAGAAGCCCAGGAGGAACAAACAAAAAGAGCAAAGCTGTGCTGCACTGGGCAGTGGTGGCTGCTGCCCAGGGCCTGGGGCTGAGCAGTGATTAAAACCAGTTCTGGAGAGGTCAAAGGGGAAATAAAAATCAAGGGAACATCCAGACTGGATGAGCTCTGGGTCTGAGTACCTGCAGCAGGCCTGGGCACAGCTCTGCTGCACCAGGACAGCCTGGGCTGGGGTCAGTTTGCTCCACACCGAGCACAGCAGAGGTGGGAGAGCAGCAGAAGAGGGAGAACCAAGCAACAATTAAGCAAGGGCTAAGAAAATGCAGGCAGGCCTGGCACTGAGGCCTGGCACTGAGGCCTGGCTGAGCTTACCAGGGGCCTGGCAAGCTGTGGAACCAAGAAGGGACAGCACTTGTCAAGAGAGTGTCCTCCTACAGCCTTCAGCATCAGACCACAAGACAGAAAATGGATTCTCAGGCTCTGCAAGAACTTCCTGCACCTGGTTTCCACAGGTGGGATTCACCAGAAAGGCAGCCCCAGGGAGCTGCTGGAGCAGGGGCCCCAGGGGTACCCTAAGGGCTCTGCTGTAACTGTCCTGCTGCTGCTGTCCCCTTCCCAGGGCTCTGCTGTAACTGTCCTGCTGCTGCTGTCCCCTTCCCAGGGCTCTGCTGTAACTGTCCTACTGCTGCTGTCCCCTTCCCAGGGCTCTGCTGTAACTGTCCTGCTGCTGCCACACCAAAATTCCCCTTCCCAGGGCTCTGCTGTAACTGTCCTGCTGCTGCAGTCCCCTTCCCAGGGCTCTGCTGTAACTGTCCTGCTGCTGCCACACCAAAATTGCCCTTCCCAGGGCTGCACAAAGCCCAGGCTGTGAGCAGCACACAGGAGATGTGGAGCCATGAGGACACAGAGACAGGGCAGTGTGCTCCCTAACCCAGCTCCTGCCAGCCACAGGCACAGCTGCTGCCTCCCAGAGCACTTCCTGCAGTGCCTGTGCCCTGGTGACAGTACCCAAATGTCCTGGTGTGAGGGCACCTGGGCACAGAAGGGACCTTTGGTGCCACCAGAGGAACCTCCTGCGTTTCCCTCTCTCTCCTCCCTGCCCTCCCTGCTCTATCTGCCAGCTCCTGGGGCTAACTGATGGGGCTGTGCCTGGAGGTGCTCCCCCCCACTCCCAGAGTGTTCAAACAGCAGCCTGGGACGATCCAAAGGGAATTCAGCAGCTACTGCAAACCTGTGGAGCTGAATGAGAGTGCCAGGGGATGAGGCATCAGTAATGCATGGGGCACAGACAGTGAGACAGCTGTGGGGCAGGGATGGAGACTCAGCTGGAGACACACACGAGGAGGAAGGGCTGTGGAAGCAGAGAGTCCCTTACTTGAGGGGAGCTGCCAGGAGAGAAGCCTTGATTGGAGACAGGAGAGGTGGGAGACTGGTTGGCAGGGGAGCCAGCACTACTGCGGTACTGCTGGAGTGAGGCCTACAGAACAACACAGAGTTAGAGACCATGGCCCTGGGGAGGCTGCAGAGCCCTCCTCGGGGTGAGCAGCTGCAGGAGCCTGGCACCCTGAGCAGGGCACTGCTCCACCAGCAGCGCTGAGAGGTTTCCTCCCTGTCCTCAGCTCTGCCCAGCCAGCAAGGCAGGGCAAGAACTCAGCTCCTGCTGCTCACTCTCCAGCCCAGCTGCCATCCCCACACACCCTCAGCCTGAGCTCATCCAGACCCTCTGCTGCCCCTCTGCCCAGTGCTGGCACCCTGGGGGTGTTACTGACACAAGTCACCAGGCTGAGGCCTCCAAAAAAGCAGCTTCTGAGCCCAGGACGTGAAGCAGCCCTGGGCTGAGCTCCCAGCAGGGACACTGACCCTGAAGGCAGCTGCCTGCAGAGCTTCCCCCTCTGCCTCAAGGAGAGCCCTGAGCCAGTGACCACCTTCAGGGCATTTCACTAATGGCCCTAATTAGCCTCAGCAACCACCACAGCTCCCCCACCACAGCTCCCCCACCACAGCTCCCCCACCACAGCTCCTTGGGTGACTGAGGACCCGCAGTGAAGAGCTCTGCAGTGGGGCAGAGCTCTGAGCTCAGGGCACCACAGCCACAGAACTGTGCTTTAACCCTTCCTGCTCTGCACTGCTGCTCAGGCTCCCAGAGCAGCTCCCCGAGGACAAAGGCTCTCAGTGCTGCTGTGTGAGGCTGCTTTGATCAAGCAGTTAGCTGAGAGGATCTCAGCTGCTCTAAGAGGGAAGCAGCCTGGAAGTTAAGGTCACCAAGAAGTTTAGGATGAGGAAAGCAACACAGAAAGCAAGGAATGAAAATCAGCATCGTCCCTAGCTGGGGATTGGAACCAAAGCACTGGGACAGGCTTGGGGCAGGTTGGTGTCCTCTCCACTGCTGCATTTGTCCTTCCCTCTTCCCCCTCCCAACCCTGGAAGGGAAGTGGCACCTCCCAAGAGCTCTTCACAGCGAAATTCAGCACTGCACCCACAGATCAGATCCCTGGGCAAGGGCCAGAGCAACAGAGAAGAGTTTTTGCCCATTCTCACACCAGCTGCTACCACTGCAGGAGGACACAGAAGCCCAGCAGGGCAGAGTCAGCAGAGAATGGGCACTGAGAGACTTCCCTGGCTGCTCTGGAGCCCTGCTCCTGCTCTGCAGGAGGATTTCCAGGTGCAGAGACACAGCAGTTGGTGATAGAGGATGTCACAAGAGGGAGAGACTGCTCAGAGACCACCAGTGGGTATGGAAACACTCCTGGGCACCTGGGAGCAGCCACAGACAGCACTTTTGAGTGGGATGACCTCCAATCCCCTCAAATAAAAGGGTTCTAGAGAGAGAAAACCCCTGGGGCCCTGCCCAGCTCTTGCAGCAGCTGCCCCTGGGCCAGCCCCAGGCTGTGGCACCCAGCTGGGGGGAGAGAAACGCTGAGGGATGGCAGCGGCTGCCAGCTGGGGGTGGGCACAGGGAACAGCAACACCACAGCCCTGGGACAGCCCTCTGGAGAGCCCTGGGACAGCCCTTGGGAGAGCCCTGGGACAGCCCTTGGGAGAGCCCTGGGACAGCCCTTGGGAGAGCCCTGGGACAGCTCTTTGAGACAACCCTCTGGGAAGTCCCTTTGGAAAGCACTGGGACACCCCTCTGGGACACCCATTTGGGAAGCCTTGGAACAAACCCTGGGACAACCCTTTGGAGAGCCCTGGGACACCCCTCTGGAAGCCTTGGGACAACCCTTTGGAGAGCCCTGGGATACTCCTCTGGATGCCTTGGGACAACCCTTTGGGGAGCCCTGGGACACACCTTGGGACATCCCTCAGGGAGCCTTGGGACACCCCTTTGGGGAGCCCTGGGACACCCCTTGGGACACCCCTCAGGGAAGCCCTGGGACACCCCTTTGGGGAGCCCTGGGACACTCCTTGGGACATCCTTCTGGGAAGCCCTGGGACAACCCTTTGGGGAGCCCTGGGACACCCCTTGGGACACCCCTCAGGGAAGCCCTGGGACACCCCTTTGGGGAGCCCTGGGACACCCCCAGCACACACTAAGCCCTCACTCTCCTTTTAACCATGGACTCAACCCAAACCATTCCAAACCTCCTGAAGCTTGAGAGCGAAGCAGACTTTGAAAAGCCTCTCCCTGAAGTCAGACTGCACAGAAATGTGCCCCAGCTCCCCCCCAACCCCACCCCCACCCCCTTCCTTGGCCACTTCATTGCACCCTAAGGGCATTGCCCAGCTCAGAGCAGGTCCTTACCGAGTTGATGTCGATGCCCATGGTTGGCTGGGTCTGGCTGCCCGGTGGGGACTGGGGCATGGAGGAGGGCACCGTGACAGAGAGTGGGGGCAGCTGAGGGCCTCGTTGCAAGGCAGAGCTCTGCAGCAGAGGAGTGTTCTGAGGCAGGGTGCTGGCCACCTGGGGCTGTGGTTGCTGCTGCTGCTGTTGCTGCTGGGATGTTGTCTGGGTAAAAAAAGGGTAGGGGGGAAGCTGCTGCTCCAGAGACAAAGCATCCATGGCCACGGCCTGGAAGAGAGAACCAAAGTCAGGCTGAAGGCACAGGGAGGACCACACCAAGCCAGGCAGAGCTCAGTTGGCACTGAACAAAAGCTCACTTAAAGGTTCAGAAGCAGCCAGAGGCTGCTTCTGAACCTTTAGGTGAGTTTTTGTTCAGTGCCAACTGAGCTTTGCCTGGTTAGGAGCAAGCCCAAGTGTGAGGCTGCTAACCCAAAGTCACACTCGACTGGGATGACTGAGTCCCACTCAACTGGGACAACTGAATCCCAGCTCTGGGACAATGCCAGGAGAGAGCAAAGTGTCCCCAAGGTGGTGCTTTAGCAGCTGGGAGGGCACAGAAAACGCCACCTGCCCCTCCACAAACCTCTTCCCTTCCAATTACCAAACACTCCAGAGAACAAAAGGCCAAGAGGAGAGCTGAAGTCGAAGCTTCCTGTGGCTGAAGAGCTTTCAGCCTGCAGTCAGGCTCCTACCTGAGTGATTGGGGACAGAGGGGACAGTGTAGGAGACATCTGCTGGGACTGGGGTCGCCTGGAGTCTGCGCTCAAGGAGAGAGGGCTGACGGCGGGCGGGCGGTGCTGGGAGGGTGCTGCCGGCGTCATTCCTGCCAGAGAGGGAGGGAGCAGCTTCAGAGGGGACAGAACAGAAGCTCAGGGAGCCTTGGGCTGAGGTAGGTCACTGCCCAGACAATGCAGAAGGGCTGCCAGGAGTGGACAACCACAACATGCAGAGAGCTGAAGTGGAATCAGGCTGCAGCTCGTTAGCAGGTCTGTGGAAGTCTCTGTCATGGAATCACTGAGTGGGCTGGAAGGGACCTTCAAGAGCATCCAGGTCCAACCCCCTGCCATGGGCAGGGTCACCTCCCACCAGCTCAGGTGGCTCAAGGCCTCATCCAGCTTGGCTTTCAACACTTCCAGGCTTGGAGGCTCTACATCATCTCTGGGCAGCCTGTTCCGGTGCCTCAGCATCCTCCTGGGGAAGAATTTCCTCCTCATGTCTCATCTCAGTCCAGCTCCTTCCAATCTGAAGCCATCAGCTCTTGTCCTGTCTCTGCAGGCTCTGTCCAAAGTCCCTCCCCATCAAATCCTGGCAGACTGCTCAAAGGTCTTCCTGGAGCCTTCTCTTCTCCAGGCTGAACAGCCTCAACTCTCTCGGCCTGCCCTCACACCAGAGGTGCTCCAGACCTGGGATCCTCTTCATGCCCTCCTCTGAACCTGCTCTGCCAGGCTGAAGAGCATCAGGATGAGAGGCAGGTCCCTGTGGTGCACCCTGGACCAAAGCTAGGCAGAGGCTGAAGGGAGGCTGTAGCCAGGTGGGGTTGGGCTCTGCTGCCAGGCAGCCAGGGCCAGAAGAAGGGGACACAGCCTGGAGCTGTGGCAGGGCAGGTTGAGGCTGGATGTTGTTAGGAAGTTGCTGGCAGAGAGAGTGATTGGCACTGGAATGGGCTGCCCAGGGAGGTGGTGGAGTGGCTGTGGCTGGAGGTGTTGCAGCCAAGCCTGGCTGGGGCACTGAGTGCCATGGGCTGGTGCCTGGGCAGGGCTGGGTTGGGCTGTTTGAGCTTGGAGCTCTCTTCCAACCTGCCTGATTCTCTGGTTCTATGAGGCACTTAGAGCTGTCCAGGTCTGTGCACAGACACTGACTTGAGGCTGGAACAGGCAGAGCAGCTTCAGAGGTGACCCAAAGCAGAGGTGCAGCTCCTGTAGGCTGCCAGGCTGCAGGCACAGCCCCAGGCAAGGCTCTGCTCCAGGTGTGAGGGCTGCAGGCCCAGGGAGAGGAGAGCAGCTCAAGGAAGAGGGCTGCTCTGAGGGCACTCAGGGTGGCAGGAGAGCAAACAGCTACTCGGTGGAAAATGCAGAAGAAAAACTGGTTCCACAGGAAGGGCTCCAGGTTTAATGGGCTGGCTGGGAGCAGGAGGGCAGGAAGCAGCCTTCACACCTCCAAGAGCCAGGAGCTGGCAGGGGACAGGGACAAAAAGATCCCAGGGTTGGCATTTTGGTCAAACTCAACACAAAGACCTGCAAGTTTTTAAACCTCTTCTATTTTCTGCCTCACTCCAGAGGAAACAAACACCCTGGAAAGTGATTTCAGGACAATCCAACGAGTGAGCTGTTCTTCCAGAGCTGCCAGAAAGGAGGAATTCAGGAGAGCTCCTAGGCACTTGGCAAACGTTCAAGGCTTTCAGGCAGGCTGCCAGGGAGCCAGGAAGTCCAAGCTGCCAAGGAGCCAGCAGGCAAACTGGCTCAGAGCATGCAGCTCCTGGGCACTGCCTGGCTGCCCCTGTGCCTGTGAGAGACCTCAGAGAGCTCCAGTGCACACCTGGGCAGCCCCAACCTGCTGGCAGCTGGCTGTGACCTGGCAGCAGTTTGTGTTCCTTCTGCTGGGGCTGCTGAGGGCACAGAAGTTCAAAAGCTTTCAGGTTGCTCTTCAAGGAGCAGTGAGAGCAGCAAACACTGCCTGTGCCAAGGATGGAAGCACAGGATGGTCTGCAGAGTGAGGCAGGAAAACCAGCAGGGAGAGCATCCTTGGAATCTCTTCTGGCTCTGTGAGCCCAGGAGGTGTTTCCAAAGCAGCCTCCACCTCCCTTGTGTGGGTTGCTGCTGTTTGCTTTGCTAGGTTTGGAGAGCACAAACAATGCAGCAGCACAGCCTGGCTAACCCCACACAGGTTGTTTTGTTTCTGTCCAGGCTCACAACAGCCCAAACAGAGCTCTGCTGGAGTCACAGAATCAAACAGGTTGGGAGAGAGCTCCAAGCTCAAACAGCCCAACCCAGCCCCCAGCCCTGCCCAGCCACCAGACCATGGCACTCAGTGCCCCAGCCAGGCTTGGCTGCAACACCTCCAGCCACAGCCACTCCACCACCTCCCTGGGCAGCCCATTCCAGTGCCAATCACTCTCTCTGCCAGGAACTTCCTCCTCACATCCAGCCTCAACCTGCCCTGCCACAGCTTCAGCCTGGGTCCCCTTCTTCTGGCCCTGGCTGCCTGGCAGCAGAGCCCAACCCCACCTGGCTACAGCCTCCCTGCAGGCAGCTGCAGGCAGCAATCAGCTCTGCCCTGAGCCTCCTCTGCTGCAGGCTGCACCCCCCAGCTCCCTCAGCCTCTCCTCACAGGGCTGTGCTCCAGGCCCCTCCCCAGCCTTGCTGCCCTTCTCCAAACACCTTCCAGCACCTCAACATCTCTCTGCAATTCAGCAGCCCAGAACTGGACACAGCACTCCAGGGGTGTCCTGAGCAGTGCTGAGCACAGGGGCACAAGAACCTCCCTTGTCCTGCTGCCCACACTGCTCCTGAGCCAGCCCAGGATGCCATTGGCTCTGCTGCCCACCTGGCCACTGCTGCCTCCTCTGCAGCTCCTCTCTCCCAGCACCCCCAGGGCCCTCTCTGCCTGCCTGCTCTCAGCCACTCTGGCCCCAGCCTGTAGTGCTGCTTGGGGTTGTTGTGGCCAAAGTGCAGAACCCTGCCCTTGGCCTTGTCCAATCTCCTCCCATTGGCCTCTGCCCACCCATGCAGCCTGGCCAGGTCCCTCTGCAGGGCTCTGCTACCCTCCAACAGCTCCACAGCTGCTCCCTGCTTGGTGTCATCTGCAAACTCACTGCTGCTGAACTCAATCCCCTGGTTCAGATCATCAAACAAGGAGGCAGGGATCACTTAGGCTGGAAAAGACCTTTAAGGTCACCAAGCCCAACCATCAGCCCAACACCAGACCAAGCAGCACCACTCAGCACCACACCATCCACCAGCTAAGAGGAGTGACCCCCACAGCAGGCAAGCGCTGAGGGCTGGCATCTTACCCTGATTGGCAGTGCTGATGCCCAAGTGAGTCAGGTTGGCAGCAAGATTCCCAGTGCTGTTGGAGCTACTCAGGGCTGGGAATGTGGATTCCTCAGGATCCAAGGGTGTTGGGAGAGGGGAAGGGAAGTGGATGTTAGTCAGGTCTGGCAGGGAGCCGCCGGTGTTGTGCGTGGCAGGGATCAGGGCTGTAGTGTTCTCCTGGTCAGCTGATGGGAAGATGCTGCACAGGGGAGAGGAACAAAGACAAAAGGCAACTCAGAGTGCAGCTCCTCAGAGCAGCTCTGCACACAGGGAAGATGCCACAGGCAGAAATCTTCCTTCTCTGATGCCCCCATCAGAAAGGCAGCAGCCAGGGCACTGCGAGAGGGAGCTCCTGCAGGGTTAGGACAGCTCAGGGCTCTCCAGGGAGCTCAAGGCAAGCTGACATTCACCACACAACAGAACTCAGTGCTCTGCAAGAAGCAGCTGCTCCAAACTTACTTGATTCCTGGAACTTCACAAGATTTAGGTCTCGATGACCCAGTCTGCAAGAGAAAGAGGAGAGCTGTAAAGGCTGAGACACTGCTGGAGATGAAAGCTGAGGGTGGGCTGAAACTGGCAGCTTCTGCCGAACTGAATCCCTTCTTCCAGAGCAGCTGCTCCACACCACAGCTCCTGAAGCCCTTACAAGACATTTGGCACCTTTGATTTGTCTCAAAAGCGTTCCAAATTCCAGAGTTTCCCCTGACAGGATAAAATATGTCCCCAGACAGCTACAACTCAGGTGTCTGATCTCACCTTGGGTGATTTTGGAGCTAAGCACAACTTTTCATCTCTAGCCTCTGCCAGCAGCCTGCTTTGGCTGACAACTTTTAGAGCCTGAGTTTGCCTAAACACCAAATCTCTGCACTTTGCCACGTGGGATCCTCACCTTTTTAGTGTCCCATCCCTGTTTAGAGAGGGTTTTGTCTGCCTCAGAGGTGGGTTCCTCCATCCCAGGGACAGTCAGTAACAAAACTACAACAGAGAGCAAAAGGAATTCAGTAAGAAATGTTCAGATCTGGGGGGGGACCTGCTGACTGCAGGGGACAGGACCAGCTGAGCTTTAAGATCCCTTCAGCCCAGGGCACTCTGTGGTTCTCTGCTTCTGCAGCTCTGCAGGCACAGGAGGAGCTGCAGGATGCTGCACACCAGATAGGAGCTGCAACTTCCTCTATCTGTGGGGTCAGATAAGGGTTGAGGGAGCTGCACCTTCCTCCACCTCTGGGGTCAGTTAAGGGTGGAGGGAGCTGCACCTTCCTCCACCTCTGGGGTCAGTTAAGGGTGGAGGGAGCTGCACCTTCCTCCACCTCTGGGGTCAGTTAAGGGTGGAGGGAGCTGCACCTTCCTCCACCTCTGGAGTCAGTTAAGAGCTCAGGGAGCTGCACCTTCCTCCACCTCCGGAGTTAGTTAAGGGTTCAGGGAGCTGCACCTTCCTCCACCTCTGGAGTTAGTTAAGGGTTCAGGGAGCTGCACCTTCCTCCACCTCTGGGGTGAGCTAAGGGTGGAGGGAGATACACCCTCCCCTGTCTGTGGGGTCAGTTAAGGGTGGAGGGAGCTGCACCTTCCTCCACCTCTGGGGTCAGCTAAGGGTTCAGGTTCCAGCAGGCTCTGGGAGCTGTCGCAGCCGCTCCTGGCCCGGGACCCGCAGGGGCCAGCAGAGGGCACCTCAAGTCGCCGCCGCTCGGCGGAGCCTCGGCAGGGGCTGTCTGCAGGGGAGGGCTCCAGGGCTGCTCCCTGCAGCTGCCCATCGGCTCCTGAAGGGCACTGCTCGGAATGCCACCAGGACTGCCGCTGCTTTGTCCCCGTTTACCTCTTTTCTGCTGCATGTCCTGTGACCCTCCCGTGAAGGACTCAGGCTGGGCCGGTGCCATGGTGCTCTGGTGCAAAGCAGAGTCAGAATTTGTCCTGAAAGGGAGGCAGAAACCAAAGGAAATGTCTATTGCCAGCTGCTCTCAAGAACCTGCACCCTGCACCCACCCCCCACAGCCACAGCTGGCAGCGAGTGGGCACAGCCTCCCGCTGGAACAGCCACGCCAGGGAGCTCAGCTGGCCCTGCTGCAGGGCACGCTGGCTGCTGCCACGGAGCACAGCTGCCTCTGCTCTGCTCAGCCTGGCCACCACCAGGCCATGCCAGCTCCAAGCTGGAAGCTGCTTCTCCACCCCGTGGCTAGAGCAGGCCCTGACCAGCAACCATCCCTGCTTGGTGGGGGGAGGAGGTGCTCAGGGTGGAGATGGGAAGCCCCCACGGGCACATCCCTCAGGATCAGCTGCCTGGGAACAGAGCTGACCACGGAGGGAGCTCCAAGACAGGCAGCTCTGTGCTTCCCACTGCAGCACCTGCAAGGGAGGACTCAGGCAACTTCTGTGCTGCCAAACCTTTGGCTCCGTGGCAGTTCTGGAGCCCAGCAGAGCCTGGGCAGCTTTGCCTTCCCAAGAGCAGCTCAGCTGGCAGCCCTGGCTTTACCAGGGGCTGCTCTAAAAGAGTGAGCACAGGAAAAGCAAACCAGGCCCCTTCTCAGCTCAGGAGGGCATGGCAGTGGGCACAGCAGTGGGCACAGCAGCGGGCACGGCAGCTCAGATGCCCACCTGCTAGGGGAACAGTAAAGGCCTCTGCTGCACACCCAAGTGCTGGAGTCCCAGGGAAGGCCCAAAGGCCAACACCAAGGCCAAGCAAGCAGCCTCTGAGTGCCAGCACTGTGCCACTCACCTTCTCCAGCTGGTGTCTGACGGAGGGGACAGGTACACAGTGCCATAGGGACAGCTGTCCACGTGATGCCTCGGTTAAGGGCAGAACATCACTTGCTCAGTGGAGGAGGCTGCTGGAGATCTTTCCCTAAGGAGTAACTCAACTGACCCTGTCAGCACCACTGAGCTCTCAGCAGAAAGGAAAGGACTCCTCATGGGGACCACACCGACTTCAACAGGACACCAAAGTCTTCAGCTGGATTGCTGCCACCTGGACAGGGCAACTCTCCTCCTCCTTTGCCCTTTGTGAGCATCCATCTCTACCCCTCTCCACTCACACCTCCCCTCCAGCCCCATCACAGCACATCTCAAGGCAGTCAGGAGTTAATCAGCTAATTCCTTGTCACCAACAGCACTTGGCAGAGGCTGAGCTGATGAATCAATTTGTAATGAACACAGAGCTGCAACGCAGCCTTCTGCTTGGGGTTCACTCAGCTCTGGAGGGAAGCTTTCACCAAGGCTGTTTGCCTTTTCTGTCCAAGGATCTCAGCCCCTCCCAGCTCCATGGCATCACCATCTGAGGGGAGAGAAGGGAGCTCTACACAACAGCAGCTACCCAGCGACCAGAGCACAGCTCAGGGGCAGCAGGGGACATGGAGCTCTTCCCCCTGGTATTAAGTAAATGAGAGGAAATGGCCAGGGAAGAGTCAGGTTGGGTATCAGGAGAAATTTCCTCACTGCAGGAATGGTCAGGCACTGGCACAGGCTGCAGGAGTGGTCAGGCACTGGCACAGGCTGCAGGAGTGGTCAGGCACTGGCACAGGCTGCAGGAGTGGTCAGGCACTGGCACAGGCTGCAGGAGTGGTCAGGCACTGGCACAGGCTGCAGGAGTGGTCAGGCACTGGCACAGGCTGCAGGAATGGTCAGGCACTGGCACAGGCTGCAGGAGTGGTCAGGCACTGGCACCGGCTGCAGGAGTGGTCAAGCACTGGCACAGGCTGCAGGAGTGGTCAGGCACTGGCACAGGCTGCAGGAGTGGTCAGGCACTGGCACAGGCTGCAGGAGTGGCACAGGCACTGGCACAGGCTGCAGGAATGGTCAGGCACTGGCACAAGCTGCAGGAGTGGCACAGGCACTGGCACAGGCTGCAGGAGTGGCACAGGCACTGGCACAGGCTGCAGGAATGGTCAGGCACTGGCACAGGCTGCAGGAATGGTCAGGCACTGGCACAGGCTGCAGGAATGGTCAGGCACTGGCACAGGCTGCAGGAGTGGTCAGGCACTGGCACCGGCTGCAGGAGTGGTCAAGCACTGGCACAGGCTGCAGGAATGGTCAGGCACTGGCACAGGCTGCAGGAGTGGCACAGGCACTGGCACAGGCTACTTCAGCACTGGTTGAAGTCTCCATCCCTGGAGGTGTTCAACAAACCTGGGGCCACGGTTTGGTGCCCATGGCAGGCTTGGGCTGCTGCTCAGCCTGGATGATCCTGGAGGCCTTTCCAACCCAAACCATTGCACGACTCACCGAGATGAGAAGCAGCTGGACTGGCAGGGGAGGAGGGGAGAGGGAAGGGAGCTGTGCTCTGTCCCCACTGTGCCAGCCCAGGGCCCAAAGGATATCTGCCTGCCGTGCTTGTCCACGGAGAGCGGGCGGCGGTGCGGCGAGCCCAGGCGGTTCCTGTCCCGGTACACTCTGTCCACCAGCCCATGGTGCCGAGTGGTCCTGCTGGTGTCCAGCCCCGACGACTGAAAGGGAGTCTGAGAGACACAACCGAGTCAGGAGCAGGGCAAGGTGAGAGCAGGCTGCCCAGAACCCACCCGTGCTGTGTGCTAGGCTGTGGGGCTCTAAGGAACGAAACTCAAAGCGGACATGGATGAGTGGAGCCAGCTCCATCCTTCCTCCACCCTGTGGAGAGCAATTCCCCAGGCTCTGCCTAAGGAGAAGCAGAGGCAGCCCGTGCCAGCCCTGCCCTCAGAGATCAGCCCTGCTCTCCAACCTTTGCATCTCCACCCCACCACCCCTGGGTGAGCAGGGAGCCTGCCAGCCCCTGCCTGGGCATCCCCTCGGTGCAGCATGCAGCATGCATCCAGAGGAACATGCTGGCACCTACAGGGGCAGGAGATGCAGGAAAGAGATGCACAGGGAGCCTAACACCCACCCACACCACACCACCTGCCCTCAGAGCTGCCCTTCAGCAGAGCTCTTCTGAAGGGGGCACTGAGAGAACTCCAAGGCACCACAAGCAAAGCAGTTTCCTCCCTCAGCCCAGCAGTGCCAGGCCCCCTGCTCCTGCCCGGATCTGCCCTTCCCTCTGCTCTTGCAGCAGCCCCAGGAGGGCCGATTCCACCTCCAGTCTTAGCAGCAGCAGCATCCTGAGCTATTTACTGCTGTCAGGAAGGGAGTTCAGAGAAGGAGGATGGCAGAGAAAGCACAGAGCAAACCAATTCCCAGGCTGAGCTGGAGAACTCCTGCGCTGTCCCAAGCCCTTCCCTCGCATACCTGCGGGGGGAGAGGAAGTGCTGAATGGTGGAGCCCTGCTCATGCTTCCCCAGCAATGGATGGGTCTCTGGGGGGGAAACAAGCTCCCCACTCCTGCACTCCTTGCCAATGTGAACAGCTTTGCTGAGTCCCTCAACACCATCTGTTTGGAAATCCAAAATTTCCTCCTCCATTCAGGTGCTGCACGTGGCAAAGGCTCTGTCCTGGCTGCCAAGCCACAGAACCATCTGGCTTCAGCAGGAAGCTTTGAATTGCAGCTTTGCTTTGCAAGTGTCCAGCCTGGGCCGCTCTAAATTCCTCTTCCTGAGAAGTTCTGCAGTTATTTTGAGAGAGTTTGTTTGCAGGAGCTCCTTAAAGAGCCTTTCTGCCCCTCCAAACTCCTTTTCTCTTCAGCAGGCAGCAGCCTCCCCTCCCTCTGAGCACAGCAAAGCTTTGTTAGGCTCAGTGGATGCAAAGTGGCTCTGCTGTTTATTTTCCTCTTTCAGGGCCAACACTTTCTGTGCAGCAGAATATTGCTGAAGTCAACATGGGACTAGCAGGAGAGCCCAGGGACTTCTCACTGGCCTCTCCCAGCCACTGAGCTCATGCTGCTTTGCTTTTGTCCCTTCACATGGAGGCTCAGAGCCCTCCCCTCAGTCCAAAGTGATTTCACTTAACAGATGTTGGTTCAACCTCTGCTCTGAACACTGCCCAGCAGCCTTAGCTCTACCTAACTGGCACCACACAGGGCTGGGGACGTTCAGCAGAGCAAAACAGCAACAGAAGGTCTCAAAACCCCTTCCTTGTCCTGTTGTTGCATCAATCCCACCCCAAAAGGCAGCAAAATTGGCAGCTCCATGCGTGCTTGGAAGGTCAACAGGAAAAGCAATTTCCTATGCCAGTGGTCTCTCAGCCACAGGGCTGCTAAAAGAGGAGAGGTAGGTCTGAGGCACACAGAGCAGACCTCACCTGGAGAGCAGAAGGAAGCCAACAAATTTGAGTATACAGAGGAAAAGCAGAACACCAAAATAGTTCAGTTTAAGTTTTCTCCTTCTTTTGGCACAGCTTCCACAGGGAAAAAACACAGCAAAGAGCTAAAGTGAGCACAGCAGCAACCATGGCCCAGGCCTGCCACAGGGCTGCGATTCACAGAGAGCACAGCCTGGGCAGTGCTGTGCTCTGGCTTTCCAGGAACACAGATCCCAGGTGGATCTCTGGCTGACCTGCTTAGGGCCACCAGGAGAGGATGCAAGTCCCTGGGAAAAGGGCTGCCAGCTCCAGCAGTTCTGGCTCCCCTCAGCAGCCAGCTCTGGCCTGCAGGCAGTGTGCTGCAGCAAGAGGGGACAAGGCAGTGAGAGCTGTGCTGGGTGCCACAGGAGAGGGCTGAGCATCCTGCCACTGGGAAGTGAAGGAGGAACCCTTTGGCTTCCTTGAGAGACCCCCAAGGGCCTGAGCTCAGAACCAAACCTCCACAAACCCAACAGCTGAAGGCAGCCAGGGAGGAAAAGGCTCAGGGCCGTGGGGCAGCAGCAGCCCTGCCAGGACCTCCAGCAGGGCAACACCTTCAGAGAGACAGGAGTGAGGTGGATGAGGGGGAAGAGAGGAGTGGCACCTGCTGACCAGTGACATCTGGGTGCCTCCTGGTGCCAAGCAACGTTTAGGGAGTCATTCTGCCCTGCCCAGTGGAGCTCAGCATGCAGGCTGGGTGCACATGCTCGGATGGCCAGGGCAATGCCAGGGCAGTGCCAGGGCAGGGCCCCCTCCGGGGTCCATCAGCTGGCAGAAGGCAGCAGCCCCTGCAGGGGGTTGTGATGCATGTTCCAGGCCGGGATGCAATGGCAACACAGGGAATCGATCCGGCGGCTTGCTGGGCAGAGCAGGCTCCGGTGGAGCGGGGGAGGTGAGGCAGCCCCCGGCGAGCACGGCAGGGGTCAGTGTGTGCGATACGTATGGAGCTGCAGGGCACTCCCCAGTACGTATCTGCACAGACCTAGGGCTTGTTTACCAAAGAGACAGGAACCGCTCCCAGGGCTTCTGCCAGAGCTCCGTTGTGCTGCAAATGCAAAGAACCAAGATCCTCAGACACCAGGGCTCTGGCCAGACACAGCCAGACAGGCTCCACCTCAGCACTCAGCCACCCTGGGGTCCTCGCACCGAATCCTAGAGTCAGGCAGGGTTGGAAGGGAGCACAAGGAGCAGGCAGTGCCAACCCCCCTGCCATGGGCAGGGATACCTCAGACTAGAGCAGGCTGCCCACAGCCTCAGCCAGCCTGGCCTCAAACACCTCCAGCCATGAGGCTTCCACCACCTCCTTGGGCAACCCTTTCCAGGCTCTCACCACTCTCCTGCTCGTCAACCTCTTCCTAACATCCAATCTGACTCTCTCCACCTCCAGCTCTGTTTCACCCCTCCCTGTCCTATCACTCTCTCACAGCCTCAAAAGTCCCTCCCCAGCTTTCTTGTAGCCCCCTTAAGATACTGCAAGGCCACAAGAAGGTCACCTCAGAGCCTTCTCCTCACCAGCCTGAACAACCCCAACTGCCTCAGTCTCTCCCCACAGCAGAGCAGCTCCAGCCCTCTGCTCATCCTCCAGCCACGTTCCACTTTCACCCTGCTTTAGCTGACAGTCCTGGAACCACAGAGAGCTTGGGTGGGGAAGGACCTTGAAAGCTCATCCAGTCCAACCCCACCTGCAACTACAGCAAGTTGCCCACAGCCCCAAACAACCTCACCTGGGATGGTGCCAGGCATGGGGCAGCTTTCACCTCTCTGGACAGCCTGAGCCAGGCTCTCATCACCCACAGGGTCAAACATTTCTTCCTTCTCTCCAGCCTAAGTGTCCCTCTTTCAGTTTCAAACCATCCCCTCCCATCCTGCCACAACAGACTCTGCTCAAACCTGTCCCCAGCTTTCTGACAGGCCCTGCCAAGCACTGAAAGGCCACCAGAAGGTCCCCCCCAACCCTAATATCCAAGCTGGGAAGCACTCATCTCAGCACCCTCACACTGCACAACTCCTCCCTCAGCTCCACTCTCCCCCTGCTCTGCCTCAGCTCCAAACCATTCCCCCTTGGCCTGGCTCAGAGCCCCTCAGCAAAAGTCTCTCTGCAGCCTCCCTGCAGGATCCCTTCAGGCCCTGACAGGCAGCTCTGTGGTCCTCCTGGAGCCTCCTCTTCTCCAGGCTGAACAACCCCAGCTCCTTCAGCCTGTGCTCACAGCAGAGCTGCTCCAGCCCTTGGTCGACCCTTCAGAAGGCCTGGTTATGGGATGGCAGCAGCAGTTTTCCCAGATTAAGCCTCCATCAGAAAACCACAAAGTGCCAAATCTCCTTCTCCCCAGCCCTGGCTGTGCCACTGCTGCAGCAGCACTGGCGCAGAGATGTCCAGCACGTGGAGCACCCCAATCCAGCAGCATCCACCCCTCACCCTGCCCTCTCTGCCCAAACCATGCTCACTAGAAGCAGCCCCTGCCTGGCTGTGATGCCCACCACCGTGGGCCACCTCCTTCCACACCCCCTTGCACTCTCTGCCTGCTGCCCTGAGCCTGCAGCAGAAGGACTAACCCTCACTACCCCAAACTGCATCAGCCCTGCACAGACAAAAGCCTCCCAGCCAGGGGCAGGAGAGGCTCAAACACTACAGCAGCAGCCCCCACAGACCTGTTCTCCATTCCAAAAGAGCAAAAGCTCTCAGCTCTCAGGCCGTGGTGCTCCACTCTCAACCAGCAGCTGCTTGATGGCCTCCTGGGAGGGGAAAATCAGCATCCAGGCACAGCATTCACCAACAGGAAGCATTCACCAAGCACAGCCCTGGGGAAAGCTCACCTGGAAGGGGAGATCCATGGCACTGTTCCCAATCTGGTTGACGTTTGGCAGGGAGCCACCATAGTACTGGCCACGGCTCTGGCCCAGTTGCAGGTACTGGGTTTTCTGCAGCTGTAACTGGAAGAGAAGGGGAGAGGAGAGGTCAGGGCAGCTCCTTTACTTCTCAGCTCTTTCACCTATCAAGAGCATGAGCCCAAAATCAACTTTCCATGAAGGCCATCACACTGCAGAGCTGGCAAACAGCCCCCCCCTGGGGCATGTGTGATGGCAGGAAAAGTCCTGGGGGGCATCCAGCCCCTCAGCAACCGAGGTACAGAGGAGGTGCAGCAAGCTGGCAGCACCTCACACTTGGATGCCTTCTGCTTTCCTTCTGGATGCCTTGGAGGAAGAGCAAAGACACAGAGGCCACCCAAAGCACAACCAGCACCAAAGGACCTTTTTGCTGAGGACCTTTTTCCAACATCAGCACTAAACAGAACTTCTCCTTCCACCCTGCAAGGCTCCCACTGAGCCACCTGCCTGTCACAGCAGGCTGCCCCCCACAGCCCCATGCCACAGGGATAAAGCAGCATTGGCAATCAGCTGAACACAACCACTCTGCTGCCAGGGACTCCAGACACCAGAGAAATGAGCTTGCAGGTTCCACTCTGGCCCTGGTTCCTCAGTGGGTGCCACCTGGTTGCTCCTGCAGACTGAAATGCAACAAACATGCCCAGCCTGGCAGCGCAGAACTGGCTGAAGCCTCAGTGCTCAGCTCCTGGCCTGGCAGCAGGGTGGTTGCTAAGCTGCTGCCCTGTGTACAGCAACAAAGCTGCTCCAGCTTCATTCACAGCCTCCTGACACAGCTGCAGCACAGCTCTGACACAGGGCAGCAGGGACCCTGGAGGGTCACAGCCCCCCCAAAAGCAGAGCTCCTGCCCACAGCTCTGTTACCAAGAGGCTTGCTGGGCACTGCTGCCAAGCTTGGCAGGAGCTGCTCCAGCAGGTGCTGCCTTCCTCTGAGGAACCTGCTAGGAGGCATGGGGGGAGCTGCTTGATGTCCCTTGAACATTTTGGCCTCCCCCATCAGATCCCTGCCCCAGAGCAGGCTGTAGCAGAGGGGTCCTGACCAGTTGTGCACTTAAGAGTTAGGAATGAGGACGCAGCAGAGATCCAAGGCTTGCAGCCTGGCCAGGGCCTGTGCTCCATCATTAACTTCAGCAGCATCACCTCCCAGAAAGACTCCTGGAGACCTGTGCCAGAAAGTCAGCAACCTGCCTGCTTGCTCTGCTATCATCCAACATCCATCATCCAGCCAGGGCGGCCTGGGGAGCTGCGCCTGCTCCTCTCAGCAGCCTCCTGCCTCCTGCACTGAGTGGCCCCCAGACTCTGGAGCTTTATTGGAGACCATCAACAACTGCCACTTGCAATCTGTGCAGATCAAGCATGAGCAGAGCAGGCCAGGCCTGCCTGGTCCCCAGCCCTTCAGCTGAGCAGCAGCAGTTTAACCCCTGTGATGTCAGAGCTGCTGTCGTGGGGGGGAAGGACCCTGAGTGCTCATCCAGTCCAGCCCCAGCCAGAGCAGGCTGCTCACAGCCCCACACAGCCTGAGCTGGGATGGTGCCAGGCATGGGGCAGCTCCCACCTCTCTGGGCAGCCTGGGCCAGGCTCTCCCCACCCTCACTTCTCCAATTCTCTCCAGTCTCAATCTCCCTCTGTGAGAAGAACTTCTTCAGTGTGAGGCTGGTGAGAGTCTGGCACAGGCTGCCCAGGGAGGCTGTGGCTGCCTCCTTGCTGGGGGTGTTGAAGGCCAGGCTGGGTGATGCCTTGAGCAGCTGAGCCTAGCTGAGAGCTGCCCCTGCCCATGGTGGGGGATCTCTGAGCTCTCATCCAACCTGAGCCACTCCAGGATTCCATCTGAAGCTCTCAGTTTCTCCACCTGGGTTTTGTGCTGTACACAGAGCTGTGTCTGCAGGGAGACTTCTACCATAAACCCCCAAGAAACACTTCCCTGAAAGCACCTCCAGTCCTCCTCCAGCCTTCCCAAAGTTCCAAAGCACTCAGGTGGTAGCCAAAGGAAGCCTTTGCTCCAACTCAACACTTCTCTGAGATCCTACCTCAAAAATAAAACTCTGGGTAAATCCTAACCTTAGGAATAGTCCTGGAACTGCCACCAGACAGCAAATGGGAGCCTGGAACGAAGTCACCAAGAGCCAGAGCTGCCTCTCAGCTGTTTCTTTCCAAAGGTCCTTTTTAACAGAGCAGGAATTGATCATGCAAGGGTGGAGTGGCCCCTGACAAACCTCCTCCAGGGATCTGAGGGCTGCAGGGAGTGAGATCTGAGAGCTGCTCTCTAGCTGCCTGGCAGACTCCACCCCAGGCTCTCCTCTCCACGTCAGCTTTTGCCCTCAGTCAGCTTTCAGCACCTTGGGCTCCATAAGCAGCACAACAAGTGGAGATTACCAGCAGAAATGTGCTGTTGAAGCTTAATTGGAAATTAGATTCTGTTTAAAGGATTAACTCCAAGTTTTAGAGGTAAATCCTGGGGTTCAAAACAGTTCAAAGTTTCCCGCTTGGATAGGTCTGAAATTTCTCAGGGAAGTCTCCTCCTGAAGCAGGCAAGAGCCAGGAGTGGCCAGAGAGAAGCACAGACTGGAGCTCTGCACCAGCCTGGCCTTGATTTGGCATCCTCAGAAGAGGATCACAGAGACAAAAACTCACTGAGGCTGGAAAAGCTCTTTAAGATCACAGGGGCCAAGCCTTGAGCCAGCACCACCTCAGTGCACTGCCAACCCACAGCCCTCAGCACCACATCTCCAGGGATGGGAACTCCACCACTGCCCTGGCCCCCTCTGCCTCCTCTTCTCCAGGCTCAACACCCCCAGCATCCTCAGCTGCTCCCACCCAGCTCCTCCTCCAGCCCCTCAATGTCCTTCTTGGAGATGGAGGCACAGGTCACTGCTGTGCTCTGCTCTGCCCAGGAATGAACTCACAGCTCAGCCCTCAGCAGAGGTTTGTCCCAGTACAGGGCCCTGGGATGGCTATTTTGGACACTTCTGCAGAGAAGTCAGAGCCAGAGAGTGGAGCTCAAGTGCCCCTCTTGTCCTCAGATCCTGACTCTTCAGCTTGCACAGGCAGGGCAGTGAGAAACTTTCCAGACCAAACGTGCAAGTCAGCAAAGCAGAAGGCAGCAAAGCTCCCAAAGTGCTGCTCTGGCTTCCTTCTCCAGCCCCAAATCAAACACCAAGTCAAACAAACCCTCAAGACGAGGCCAGCTCCTCAGTGGAATCCCAGAGGAAGTGTTTTCTTCAAAGGGAGATCTCTTCCCATCCACAATCCTCGTGTTGATAAGGAAAGCAAACAGACTTAGAGCAGGCAGAGAAGGGAACATCGCTGCAATGATTCACAGCCCTGCAACCAGAGCTGCTGGCTCCAACCCACCCAGCTCCCACCAGCCACCCCTCTGCAAGTCGAGTCAGTCATCAGCAAGTGTGCAGATACCACCAAGCTGGGGGCAGATGTGGCTGGGTTGGAGGGCAGAAGGGCTCTGCAGCAGGACCTTGACTGCCTGGACAGATGGGCAGAGCCCAAGGGGATGGAGTTCAATAGCTCCAAGTGCAGGGTGCTGCACTTTGGCCACAGCAACCCCATGCAGAGATACAGGCTGGGGTCAGAGTGGCTGAGAGCAACCAGACAGAGAGGGATCTGGGGGTGCTGAATGATGCCTGCCTGAACATGAGCCAGCAGTGTGCCCAGGTGGCCAAGAGAGCCAGTGGCATCCTGGCCTGCATCAGCAATGGTGTGGCCAGCAGGAGCAGGGAGGTCATTCTGCCCCTGTACTCTGCGCTGCTTAGACCTCACCTTGAGTGCTGTGTTCAGTTCTGGGCCCCCCAGTTTAGGAGGGACATTGAGATGCTTGAGCGTGTCCAGAGAAGGGCAACGAGGCTGGGGAGAGGCCTTGAGCACAGCCCTACGAGGAGAGGCTGAGGGAGCTGGGATTGGTTAGCCTGGAGAAGAGGAGGCTCAGGGCAGACCTTATTGCTGTCTGCAACTACCTGAGGGGAGGTTGTGGCCAGGAGGAGGTTGCTCTCTTCTCTCAGGTGGCCAGCACCAGAACGAGAGGACACAGCCTCAGGCTGTGCCAGGGGAGATTTAGGCTGGAGGTGAGGAGAAAGTTCTTCCCTGAGAGAGTCATTGGCCACTGGAATGGGCTGCCCGGGGAGGTGGTGGAGTCGCCGTCCCTGGAGCTGTTCAAGGCAGGACTGGACGTGGCACTTGGTGCCATGGTCTGGCCTTGAGCTCTGTGCTAAAGGGTTGGACTTGATGAGCTGTGAGGTCTCTTCCAACCTTGGTGATACTGTGATGCTGTGAAGTCTTCCTGCTGACTGCTCTGACCACCACAAGAGCCTGCCTGCTCCCTCCCCCTTGCTCTGCCTTTTTGCTGTTAATATTCTCAAGCCTGCATTGGAATTTGAAGCTTCAAAGCTCTGCACCTGCCCCCTGCCCCCCCTCCAATTTCCAACTCCACCAAACAGCAAAATCCTTGCTTGCTGCTAACCCCTCTGCAGCTCAGCTCCCTTGGCCAGGCTGGCAGGAGCAGGAGAAATGCCATGGAGGCAGATTGCTGAAGGAGCTGATTTCCTGCAGGCTCAGGTACTGCTCCAAGAGCAGCAGTGGATCCAAAGGCACAGCTGTTCCTCCCAGGAAGGCTGCTAAAGGAAATGAAGGCTGAAGTTTAGAGGAAAGGTCTAATCCACAGTGATAGCAGCTGCTCTGCTGGGCCACCTGGGACTCACAAATATTCCAGCAGCAGCTCTGGAGCAAAATGGTTTGCAGTGGGTTTCCTTTTCATGAACTGGAGTGGGTTTGTTCTCATCGAAGTGAAGATTTTACCACTGGTGGGAGAGGGAGAAGTGTGGACAAGGGGAGCAGAAGTCTCCCTTGTGCCTCTGCTGTGGCCTCCCCATGCTGGCAGGACCCAGAGCAGTGACCCTGCAGAGCACAGAGCCGCCCAGCCAAGGGGCTGCTGCAAACCAGGTGAAGGCTGCCAGCGACCCCTGCCCTGTGCTGTGAGCTGCCTCTGAACCCATGTCCCACAAACTGCTCCACCACTGCTGCCTCTGCCACCACCCCAACTGCACTTCAGTCACTGCCAAGTGTCTGTTCCACCACCACAAAACTCTGCAGGGCAACCAGGAGCAGTCACTAAGTCAATAAAAAGGAAACTGATTTCTGCCTCTCTTTTCCCCTCTGCAGGGCAGGATCCGTGGGAATGTCTCAGCAGCCCCCACAGAGCAGCAGCTTTGCTTCTGCTGGAACACTTCAGCCCAAGCCTGCCCTCCCAGCAGAGCTGCAAACTGCAGGCACTACCAAACGCCCTGCCCAAGGGGTGAAGGCTTCCCAACACTCTCCAGCACCCACATTTCCCCCCAGACCTGAAACTGACAGCAGGGGCGATGCTCCCACGGCTCTGCTCTGCCCCACACAGCACACAGCCCTGCAGGCTTTCAGAGACCACAGCCAAAGGGAGTCTGCTGCAGGCTGAGCATCCCAGCTCACTCCAGCTCCCAACTGGGATCCCCAGGGAGCGAAGGGGAAGCAGAATCCTCCTCTCCTCTATCCATGAAGGCAGAGCCTGAAGCAGCAGCTCTCCCCAGGTGCCATGGAAAAGCAAACTGGGAACCAGGAGGGGGTTACCCCCTCAGAGGAATGAGGAGTGCTGTGCAGCTGAGGCAGAGGAGGTTGTGACCCTCACTAACCTGCTGGCACTCCACAGCCTGCACCCCCAGATGCTCACCAGTGCAGCCCTGAGCTCTCTGAAGGGTTTGCATCCACTGAACACCTGCATGGGTCCCCTGCAGCTGTCTCAAAGCCTCCACCAAATGCAGTCCCAGAGGATTCTGTGCTTTGAGAAGCAGAACTTCCTCCAGCACCTCATTTCTCAGCTCCCAGCACCACAGGAGCCCTCTGAGGAAGCTGCTCCTACTGCCTGAGTCTGGGCACTCTAAAACCATTTCACTTCTGCAGCTAGCAGAGATCTGCCAGGGCACAGAGCACAGCCTGAGGCAGGCTCTTCCTCATCACAAAGCCATCTCGGCCACCCAGCTGAGTCCTGCACTGACGAGGAGAGCAGGGGAGGAAAAGCAAAGCCCAAAGCATCAGCCCCAGCCCTGCAGCTGGAGTGCAAAGCGCCACTACCCCAGAGCAGCTCCAGACAAACTTCTCCCAACTGGTGACTGGCAGACTGCTCTGCCAGCAGCGTTTCAGCCCAGGCAGGTTTCACCCCTGGGAGCTGAGCAGGGCATTGATCAGCAAAGCTTAAGCAGGAATCAGCTGAGTCCCTGCCAAGGAGCCATCGCTGCACTCTCAGCACTCCAAGAGAGCCAATTATTACTCATGAGTTCATGATGTTTTCTTCACCTTCCTGTTGAAGAGATTATTTAAGACCTCAAATCACTTAACTGGATTGTTTTGTCCTGTTATGAGTCATCTACAAATTCCAAGGCACCATTAGATTCTCCTTCAGGAGCTGCAACCAACTCCCCAGATTGCCTCAGCTCTAAAGCGGCGAGGAAGCGGAGACGTAAAAACTGCAGCCAGGCTCAGCCCTGCACCCCCAGGTGTCTTCTAGAATTCATGTGAAAGTGAAAAGAGCTCAACCCCACCCCCCCCAGAATCCCTGTTACACCCCAAACCACAAATCCTTTGTCTTCTGAACCCCCAAGAGAACAAACCACAATGTTGAACTCTGCCAGAGAAAGAGGGAGGGGGAAGGAACTTAACCGCTCCACAAAACAAACTCATCTGAACTGTTTGATGTGCTTGGGGAGACCTCAGAGCAGCCTGCAAGCATCTGAAGGGGGCTACAGGAGAGCTGGAGAGGGACTTTGCACAAAGCCCTGCAGTGACAGAACCAGGGCTGATGGCTGCAGACTGAAAGAAGATGGACTGGGACGAGGCAAGAGGAAAACTCTTCCCCTGGAGGGTGCTGAGGCACTGGAACAGGTTGTCCAGAGAGGCTGTGGAGGTTCCAAGCCTGGTTCAAAGCCAGGTTGGATGGGACCTGGAGCAACCTCCTCGAGCAGAGGTGAGGAGAAAGTTCTTCCCTGAGAGAGTCATTGGACACTGGAATGGGCTGCCCGGGGAGGTGGTGGAGTCGCCGTCCCTGGAGCTGTTCAAGGCAGGACTGGACGTGGCACTTGGTGCCATGGTCTGGCCTTGAGCTCTGTGCTAAAGGGTTGGACTTGATGAGCTGTGAGGTCTCTTCCAACCTTGGTGATACTGTGGTACTGTGAACTGGATGATCTTGAAGGTCCCTTGCAACCCAACTGTGAGGTTTTGCCCTGTGATTCCAGGACTCTGGTTTGGGCTTGGAGGGCAGAGAATGGTAAGGACACACCTGGGGAGGGGATTTGCATAAAGAAATAAAGCACAAAGACCAACCCCCGGGAGCAGAGGCTGCCGCTGGTGTTTGGAAACACTCTGCTATTTCTGGGGAACAAAGGTTTACTGTTTAAACCTCAGCAGTCACAACTGAGCAGCAAGTGAAAACAGGATACAGCACAAGCAGAGCCTTAAAATAGGGACAGTTCCTCAGCGCTGCTCCATCGCCGGGCAGGGAGCCAAGCGGAGCTGCAGCACCAACCGAAGCCCTCTGGAACCAAACAGCTCCCCTGGCACCCTGCAGCCCCAGCAGGGATCACTGCAAGGGACCTCAGAGCTCATCTCCTCCAACACCCCTGCCACAGGCAGCTCTCAGCTAGGCTCAGCTGCTCCAGGCCTCACCCAGCCTGGCCTTCAACACCCCCAGCAAGGAGGCAGCCACAGCCCCCCCTGGGCAGCCTGGGCCACTCTCACCAGCCTCACACTGAAGAGCTTCTCCCTCAGCTCCACTCTAACCCTGCTCTCCCTCAGCTCCAAACCATTTCCCCTTGGCCTGTCCCAGACATCCTCAGCAGAAGTTCCTCTGCAGCCTTCCTGCAGGATCCGTTCAGGCACTGGCAGGCAGCTCTGAGGTCCCCCTGGAACCCTCTCCTCTCCAGGTTGAACCCTTCCAGCTCCTTCAGCCTGTCCTCAGAGCAGATCCAGCCCTTGGATCATCTTTGTGGCCTCCTCTGGCCTCACTCCAACAACTTCTGCTGGGGACACCAGAACTGGAGGCAGTTCTGACACCCTTCTTGTCTTGCAAGGGTTGCCAAAGGAGGACGTTGAACCTTGCTGACCACTCAGTGAAAGACAGCAGAGAGGACTCACACCTGGGGCCCGTGGAGTGCCTGGGAGCAGAAGGAAGCCTCTCCCTGCCTGGTGAATTTAACCCCAGCAGCAGGCTCTCAGCATTTCTCTCTTTCCACTCTCAGCTAAGGACACACTTGGACAGAAACCCCTCCCTCAGAGCAGACCAAACTCTGCTTGCTGGTGGCAACGCTGCAGGAACAGCAGGGATTGAATGTCCAGGCTGAAAACATAACACACAATAACAACAACAACAAACCCCAACTCCAGCCCTTCCTCAGCCCTCCTATGGAAACGCCTCGGAAGAGATGAAATAAAAGCAGAGATGCCCTCATTAAGCAACCTAAAAATAGCTTTTTCTGCTCCATTTTTTATTTTTAGCTAAAGAATGAAAATTTGGTTATGTAACCCTACGAGTTTGGGAAAGCAGGAGGCAAGCAGGGCCTGCCTGCACCCCTCCCTGGGGCTCCCAGCCACCAGGAGAGCTCCTGCAGTGGGCAGGGGATGGGATGCAGCTGCTGGAGCTCACCTTGGTCCAGACACCGAGAAAGCCTTTTCACGCTGCCCTTTGAGACGACCCAGGGTGGTGGTGACTTCTGCAGCCTGTTCTTCCCTCTAACAACTCCTCTCGCTGCAGCTCAACCTCAGGCCCTCCCCTGACAGCTCTGAGGATGGCAATTCCCTGGGTGTTAAAAATATCTGCCAGGAGAGCCCAGATTCTTCGAAGGCAAAGGGTCGGCACCAGGCAAGCACCGCCGCGCGCGGGAGGAGAACCCAGCGGCAACCAGGAGGTCATGGAGGGCTTTGGATCCACCTGGGGGGCAGAACCTGTGCAGTGTTGAAGATGCTCTTCTTGCTGTGGATTTAGAAATGCCCACAGAGGTGGTGAGGGGGAGTGAGGGCTCCTGGAAGCGCGACTGAAGGACTGCAAGAGGAAGGATCTCTGCCCGCTGGGAGTGCAGGAAGAAGGAGCAGGAGCTCAGCTCACTGTGAGCGGCAGGAGGGAAGGACAAGCTGGGGAGCTGCACAGGAACAGTCACTGTCCTCTCCCTGGCCACTGAGCTTGGTTTTTTTCACCCTTAATCCAGCTTATGGATCTTGAAACACTTAAGGACTCCAGAGCTAGAAAAATCTTCCAGGCAGCCTCACGTGGCTGCAAGATGAGGGCTGAGGAGGCACCGCGGAGAGAGAGGCAGGTCACAACTCACTGCTCTGCTTCCTGAGCTCAGCTCTCACCATCTGCCTGGAAATGCCTCCAGTTTGGAAACCTAACCCAACCCCCCCCTCCCCTGGGAGACTTCAGCCACCCAAGGAAAACACCACCACAACTTGTAAGGGTTGGGTACCAAAATCGGTGGGGAAAATCATCTCCCAGGGCTGCATCTGCCACTCACACAGCTCACTGCCAGGCAGCCATCGGCAACCACTCTGCCAGTCACGAGGAGATCTTCCCAGTCAGCAAGAAAAGTGACAGACCAAGCAGGCAGGAAAGGAAAAGAGCCTGAGAGCCAGGGCTTCTGAGGTGCTGCAGAGCTCTGCCTGCAGCCAGGGCAGCTCCTTGCACTCCCCCGTGCTCCATCACCCCAGAGCCAGGGGGGAAGAAGCCTCAGCTCCCAAGCAATAACTTGCAAAACGAGACAGTGATCAACACTCAGCTGCAGCCTGATAAAGCACCACTGAGCTCAGGCACAAACAGCCCTGCCTGACACAGGCCCTTCCACAAGGCTCCTTTTGGCTTGATGAACACCACTGGAGACTCTGCCAGGTCTCACCCTGGGTCTCACTCCCACAGCCTGACCCTGCTCAGCAAACCTTCAACAGCAGCACTGCAGCTCCTGCACACACCCAGCCAGGCTGGGGGCTGCTCCTGCGCAGAGGCTGACGGTGCTGGGGGTGCTGCTGACAGGCAGCCAAAGAGGAGGCAGGGGGTGCTCAGCTGGCCAAAAGGGCCACCAGCATCCTGGCCTGGATCAGCAACAGTGTGGCCAGCAGGACCAGAGAGGTGAGGTCAACCTGTAGTGGTGAAGCCACACCTGGAGGACTGGGATCAGTTTGGGGCGGATTAGATCCCCTTTCAGGCTGCTCATCTGCTCCAGGGCTCCCAGCCTCTCCTGGTCAGACAGATCCAGGCCCTTCATCACCCTCACTGCAGTGTGTTGGACTCTCTCCAGTGGTTCCCCATTTCTCTCAAACTGGGGAGCCCAGACCTGGCCCCAGTACTCCAGCTCTGGTCTCACCAGGGCAGAACAGAGAGGGAGAACCTCCTTTGACCTGCTGGCCACACTGTTCTTAATGCACCCCAGGAGACCATTGGCCTTCTTGGCCATGAGGGCACATTGCTGTCCCAGGGATAATTTATTGTCCACCAGGCCTCCAAGGTCCTTCTCCACGAAGCTGCTCTCCAGCCTGTGTCCAAGAGCTGCAGCGAGCAGCTGCAATGCCTGGTAACGATGGAACAATAACAAACAAAATCCTGCTCCTTCACACCAACCCCACAGCACTCCCAG
This sequence comes from Pogoniulus pusillus, assembly GCF_015220805.1. Lineage (NCBI taxonomy): Eukaryota > Metazoa > Chordata > Aves > Piciformes > Lybiidae > Pogoniulus > Pogoniulus pusillus. Next base: position 2,169,983 of record NC_087304.1, on the reverse strand, counting down.
CCCGGGGTCAGCAGCACACCCAGCATGCTGCCAGCTGAGGCAGGGAGGTCTCCAGCCTGGCACCAGGGAGGTCTCCAGCCTGGCACAGCAGCAGTGGCTCTGTGTTTACCTCGGACAGCTCAGGTGGGCGTTGTGCAAGGCCAGGGATGCTCCGCAGCCCTGGGGCAGCTGGGCCCTGCTGCTCCACTCCTTCACCTGCCATCATCGTCCCTTCAGAGCCCTGAGCACACCACAGCACCAGTCCAGCACCCTCAGAGCAGTTTCTGGCCCAGGCTGTGTCTGCCACAGGCAGCTGCACAGCTGAGTGTGTGTGGTGGTAAGAGAACCAACCACCGCGGGTCTGTGTCCTGCTGCAGCAGGAGGCAGAGCCAGGGTCTGACCTTTCCAAACCACTGCAGTGTAACATCCTAACACCAGGCTCTGCCTTCCTATGGCCTTGATCCCTCTCCAAACACATCAGCAAGCTCTGTCCCAGCACCATTAGAGGGCCTGGAAGAGCATTTAATCATTGACTTGGGAACAGAGACAGTGTCTCTGAGGAGCACAGGTGCCTGCTACAGATCCTCCTGCTGAAAGGTGCTGCTGGCAGGAGCTGACTGAAACTCCTTCACCTGCATGGGAGGCTTCTGTGTACAGGGGAAAACTGAGTATGCTTGGAATTCCCCAGGACATCTCCAAGCATCTGCACCAGCTTGGTTTTTCTGCCCTCTTCTCACTCCAGTAACCACAGCACAGCTTTCCAGGTTGGCAGGTTGTGCAGCTCAGGGTTTGGGGGTGTCTCCAGGCAAGACTGCAAGGCCCATAAGAGGGAGCTCAAACACAGCTCTGCCTGAAGTCCCTCCACTCTGAGTGACTTTAGCAACCACAGCATCACAGAAGGGCTTGAGTTGGAAGGGACCTTCAAGATCATCTAGTTCCAAACCCCTGCCATGGGCAGGGACACCTCCTACTAGGCCAGGTTGCTCGAGGCCTCATCCACCCTGGCCTTGAACACCTCCAGGGTGATGGATATTAGAAAGAAAAAGCAATCCTGGAAAGCTGAGAATGTCCTCAGCTGAAGAAGGACTCCCCCTGAGCCTGCAGGTCACCAGCCATGCCCAAGGCCTCTTTCAGAAGCCTTCCATTCTTTCACATCTGAAGAGTCAGGCAGGGAGAAGTTCAGCACCAGCTGAGCTGTCCTGCAGCACCTCCACCTTTTGCTCACTGTAACTTGGAAGGGCAGCAACAGCCTCCTGTGAGCAAATCCACAGCACAGCACAGGCAGCACTGGGGCTGCCTCACAGCAGGCACTGAGCAGGTCCTGCTAAACAGCTCCTCCAAAGCCAGGAACCAGCCCCAGCGTTTTGTGCTTCATACGAAGAGGGAAAGCAGCAGAACCTCGAGCAAAAGGGAGTCAACAGCACCCAGAAAAAAAAATACATACACCATCCCTCCTCCTCTGCTCACCCACTTGGTTACTATGGGACTGGCAGAAAGCTCTGGATCACAAACACCAAGGTCCCACTCACAAGACAATGCAGCAGCTCCAGCTTCTATCGGCCACCCACCTGCACGGCTCAGCCACCCACCTCCCGGCTCTGCAAGGTCTGCAAAGCTCAGATGCAGTCCTGGAGCTGCCAGCTGAGGCAGGACTCTGCTGCTGCTGCTTCTGAAACCAAAGCCACAATTTTTCTAAGGAATTCTTGTTGGGTTTTTTTTTTTCCCCAGCTGCAGGTGAGGGCAATAGAGGAGGAGTTCAGGCCACGTCCTGCTTTGTCCTGGGCAAGACAGACGCAGCACAACTTTAAAATGCCAGATGGATCCAGCAGCACAAAAAGGTGGAAGGTGACCAAGATGGAAAGCAAGCAGCTCGTGTCTGCAGCAGAAACGGTGCAGCAGCAGCTCCCTGCTCCCACTAGTAACTACCAAGAGAGCAGAGCAGAGCAGAGAGTAAACACTGCAAAGAGACAATGACCAACAATGAAAAGGCAGCAGCAGCCTTGGGCCGCGTCCACGCTCTGAGTAAGGCTCAGCTCGGCAGCAGAGCGCTGCCTGCCAAGGGAAAATGGGAGCAGAGACCAAGCTGCACTTAACCCCTCTCTGCTCTTCCCCTTGCCTCTCGCCGACGGCAGCAGGGAACTGAGGGAAAAGGCTACAAGGGAGATGTTCTCCTCAGCTCCTCAGTCACTGTTTCCATCACCTCAGTCCTCAGACAACTTAATTCAGCTTGGGGCCTCCTCTCCTCACCGGGTTGTTGAGCACGAAATGGGTTTCCACCTGCGAAACCTGGGTTAGGAACCCAAGCATGGAGAAGCCAAGTCAGGATCCTGCCTGCTCCCGTGGCAGAGCGAGCTGCAGGCCCAGCCAGAGCTGCGGGCTCCAGGAGCCCTCAAGTAACGCCCAGCTCCGGAGCGGCAGCCAAGCAGTGACCCCCAAACAGGGAACCCCAGGGTAGGGAGCCACAGCGGCAGGACAGCAGCGCGGGAAACACAACTCCAGCACCTCTGGGCATCTCCTCATCATCCTCACTCTGCTCACAAATAACTCCTCTAGGAAACATCAGCAAAGAGTTCAGCACAGACAGCACCTTGGCCTCGCACCTTCCCCAGCAGGGCAGAGCTGTGCATCCTTCCTCCGCACCTGAGCAGCAGCAGCAGCAGCAGCAGCACCGACTCAGCACAAATATTTACCCTCCCCTGCCCCGGAGCAATCAATGGAGCCCGAAACGTTGCCTCGCTCCCACTCCTGCCACGGCTCAGCCACAAACCAGCCCAGCAGTGTCCTTTCAGTGGCTGAAACCAGAACAACCCTCTGGGCACAGGCAGGTGAGCGCAGAGCCAGGCAGAGCAGCTCCGGCAGCCCCATCCCTGCAGCGCGGCAGGCACCGGGCGCCGGCAGAGCGCTCCTCACGCCGCCTGCTTCTGCCGAGCGGCTCTGCGGAGACAGCAGAAGGCAGGGCAGGCTTCGGGTGCGCAGCGATCTGCCCCTACGGCAGCTGGAGCCCGACAGGGACAACGGCAGCGCCCGGTGCCCGCAGGCCCTGCCGCGGCAGCCCAGGCTTGGCTCGGGGCGTACGGGCCCAGGGCCCGGCCTGGCCTGCAGCATCTGGGGCAGGAGCTGGCCCTGCCGCCCCCGACGGCGCAGGGGATGCTCTGCGGGGCCCTGAAGCAAGGCCTGCACCCACCCCCTCGGGCAGGCTGCTGCAGGGCTGAGACCCCCACACGCAGTCTGGGCCTGGAATGAGGAACCGGAGACCCCTGCCGAGCCTCGTGCGGGGCCTGCCCCGGGGGAACCGAGGCCTCCCCCCACCCCCCCGCACAAACACACCGGGCCCTGCCCCGGGGCCCCGCCGAGCGCACCTGCCCCCGCTAAGCCTAGCGCTGGAGACCGCTCCCCAGAGGATGCTCCCGGCCCGGTACCGAGGACGCGGAGGGCGAAGGGAGAGGATGAACGGGGAGGGTGGGGGGGAGGGGGGAGCGTTCGTGGCCCCCCGCCCCGCTCCGGAGGGCGCCGCCCGCCCCCGCCAGGGGGCGCTGCCTGCCGCCCCCGCCCGCTGCCGCCGCCGCCGCTGCTGCTGCTGCCCCCGGCCCGGGGGAAGCCCCCGAGGGAAGCCCCCGGGGGACGCCGCCCCTCCTCCTGCCCCCCTCCCCTCCCTTCCCTGCCCGTCTCCGCCGGGGGCGCGCACACGGGCGGCGGCGGCGGCGGGGACGCGCGGGCGGGCGAAAGGCCGAGCGGCGGCGGCGGCTCACCCGGTGCGCGCGGGTCAGGCTCAGGTCCTTCATGACCTCCTCGAAGGCTGCCGTCTCCTCCGCCTGCTTCTGGTTGTGCAGCGCGATCTTCTCGCTGAATTTCCGCGGGTTGTTCGAGGCCGCCATCTTCCCCCGTCCGCATCCCCCTCCCCGCGGCGGAGGGGGCGAGGCGCATGCGCCGGGCGGGCGGGCGGGGAGGGGCGCACGGCGCCTGCGCGCCCGCGGAGCGGGGCGGGAGGGGGCGGTGAGGGGGCGGAGGGGCGCATGCGCGGAGCGGCAGCAGGAGCAGGCGGGCGGCGGCGCCTGCGCGCTGCTGGGGGCTTCCCCCGGCGGCCGCCGCGGGGAGGGGGCGAGCGGAGCGCTCCCGCCCGGCCGCGCTCAGCTGCGGTGGCGGCGCCGGTGCCGGTGCCCGTGCCCCTACCGGTGCTGGTGCCTGTGCCCGTGCCGGTTGCCGTCCCCCTACCGGTGCTGCTGCCCCTGCCCCTGTCCGTACCGGTGCCGGTGCCTCTGCGCCCTCCTTGCCTTAGCATCCGGGAAGTGCCCCGGTTGGAAAAGGCCTCCGAGATCATCGAGTCCAACCATGGCCCCGACACCGCCGTGGCCGTGGCCGTGGCTGTGCGGGTTACGGACACCTGCAGGGATGGGGACTCCACCGCTGCCCAGGGCAGCCTGTCCCAGGCCTTGACAACCCTTTGGGGGATGAAGTTGTTGCTCATGTCCAGCCTAAACCTCCTCCTGATGCAACCCGAGGCCAACCTCGATGGGCTGCAGCAAGAGCAGTGTGGGCAGCAGGGCAAGGGAGGGGATTCTGCCCCTTGGCTCTGCTCTCCTCAGACCCCATCTGCAGTCCTGGGGGCAGTTCTGGAGTCCCCAGCACAAGCAGGACATGGAAGTGTTGGAGCCAGTGCAGAGGAGGCCACCAAGATGCTGAGAGGGCTGCAGCAGCTCTGCTCTGAGCACAGGCTGAGAGAGTTGGGGCTGTGCAGCCTGGAGAGGAGAAGGCTTTGAGGAGACCTTGGAGTGGCCTTGCAGGATCTGAAGGAGGCTCCAGGAGGGCTGGGGAGGGACTATTGAGAAGGTCTGGGAATGAGGAGGAATGGGTTTGGAGTGGCAGAGGGGAGATTGAAAGTGGATGTTAGGAAAGGGTTCTTTACAGTGAGGGTGGTGAGAGACTGACACAGGTTGAGGGTGGTGAGACACTGTCCTCAGCCTCTCCTCACAGGGCTGTGCTCCAGGCCCCTCCCCAGCCTTGCTGCCCTTCTCCAAACACCTTCCAGCACCTCAACAGCTCTCTGCAATTCAGGAGCCCAGAACTGGACACAGCACTCCAGGGGTGGCCTGAGCAGTGCTTTCATAGAAAGGTTGTTCTCTAGGTCTTTCATAGAATCAACCAGGTTGGAAGAGACCTCCAAGCTCATCCAGTCCAACCTAGCACCCAGCCCTATCCAATCAACCAGACCATGGCACTAAGTGCCTCAGCCAGGCTTTTCTTGAACACCTCCAGAGACGGTGCCTCCACCACCTCCCTGGGCAGCCCATTCCAATGCCAATCACTCTCTCTGGGAAGAACTTCCTCCTAACATCCAGCCTATACTTTCCCCGGCACAACTTGAGACTGAGACCCTTGTTCTATTGCTGGTTGCCTGGCAGAAGAGGCCACCCCCCACCTGGCTACAGCCTCCCTGCAGGTAGTTGTAGACAGCAATGAGCTCTGCCCTGAGCCTCCTCTGCTGCAGGCTGCACACCCCCAGCTCCCTCAGCCTCTCCTCATAGGGTTTGTGTTCCAGGCCTTTCAACTGCTGAGCACAGGGGCAGAAGAATCTCCCTTGTCCTGCTGCCCACACTGCTCCTGAGCCAGCCCAGGATGCCATTGGCTCTGCTGCCCACCTGGGCACTGCTGCCTCCTCTTCAGCTCCTCTCTCTCAGCACCCCCAGCTCCCTCTCCACCTGCCTGCTCTCAGCCCCTCTGGCCCCAGCCTGGAGCTGCCTGGGGTTGTTGTGGCCAAAGTGCAGAACTCTGCACTTGGCCTTGTCTATTCTCATCCTATTGGCCTCTGCCCACCCATCCAGCTCTGCAGGGCTCTGCTACCCTCCAACAGCTCCACACCTGCCCCTAGTTTGGTGTCATCTGCAAACTCACTGTTGCTGGACTCAACCCCCTGGTCAGATCATCAATAAAGGTATTGATCCACCTGCCAGCGCTGGGATGGAGCAGGGAAAGCAAGGGAGAAGCAAACATTGGGCATCCATTAGCAAGGCTCTGGGTTTAACAGCATCTCCTGCTCCTGCCAGATGAGATGCAGGCGATTCCTGCACAGCAGAATCCTGGTGCTGAGGCTGCAGGTGAAGGCTTCGTTCCTGGGAGAAGTTTCCAGCCTGAGGAAGTTTCCCATTTCCTTGGCCTGTTTGGGTGCTGCAGAGCAAAGCGGAGATGCTGCCACAGCTCTGCTCTGCGCCACGCAGCACAGAGCCCTGCAGGCTTCCCACACAGCCTCAGCCTCGCTGCCAAACTCCTGCCAGTGCCTCCAGCTCCACCCTTCTCCCTCTCCCGCGGCGTTCCGCAGGCGCAGGCTCCATCCACTGAACCCCAACTCTGCATCAGCCCCGGCAGAGGGGAGCCAGGACCTCGGCTGCAGGCTCACAGGCTGCAGCCAGGACGTGGACCACAGCCCGTGGGCTGCAGCCTGTGGGCTTCGGTGTGTGCGGCGGGGCTGGGCTGGCAGCAGGGCAGAGGCTGCCAGGCTGCAGCAGGGCAGAGGCTGCCAGGCTGCAGCAGGGCTTTGTGGGGAGCACAGCCCCTTGGAGAGGCAGGCTGGGGCTGCTCAGCCCCGGATTGCAGGCATGCTCACAGCAGCAGGCAGCAGGCAGGCAGGCAGCAGTCAGCCCTGCCAGGGCTGCTCCCCAACACCCGCGCCCGGCCCTTGCCACTTTGCTTTTCCACAGTGACAGAGTGGGCACTGTCTGGGGGCATCCTCCTGCCCCTCAGCAGCGGGAACCTGATCCTACCAGATCGACTCTGCCCTCGCTGCCACTGCTGCTCCCCTCCGTGGCCTGGGCTCAGGCAGTTCAGCAGGCGCCTCTGAGCATTCCCTGCCCCACGTACCCAGAAGAGATTATCCTGATCCACCCTTTCAAGGCTGTTAGAGAGAGATGGATGAAACCCAGTTCAGCAACCGTCAGGATTAGCCTCAGCCACAAAGTCACGTCCTGCCCTCAGTTCTAGCTGCCAGCTTGCACTTAAAACTTTAAACATGGTCTGAGATAGCATCGCAGAAAGCAGAGCTGGGACTCAGAGGCTGATCCAGGCCCGGGCAGGATCAGCCATCGCTGACAGCTGTTAGGCTAACCACTTCCAGCACTCTGCAGCAGGCATAAACAACTGGCACGCAGGTTCAGTGAGATACCCTCTGGCTCTGCGGGGGAACACCTGCACCCTTGGCCTGCCACGCTAAAAGCTCATCAGTCACAGCGATTTACCACTCAGATCCCCATCGCCCAGCCTGGCTGAGCGGGAGGAGCAGAGGATGATAAACAATGTGCTGAGTTAACCTGGATTTCATACCATAGGTGGTAATATCGAACATCCAGAGCCCAGCTGCCACTCTGCCTCTCCCACAGCACCGAAAGATTGAGTGCCTGAGATGAAACTTGATAAATTTCCCCCTCTTGGCTCTGCCGCGATGGAAGAGGGCTGCAGCCTCCCCTCGACGGCTGCTCCCGCTCACGGCTCCAGGGAAGGAATGCAGATGGCTGAGGGCGGGGGTAGGGGTGGGGGTGTCAAACTTCCTCCCTCTCTCATTGTTTTGCCTGCGCAGCTTTATCAGATTGAATTCCAGGACGCAAGCTGGACCCTGCTTCTGTTCTCCAGCTCCCCGGGTCCAGCAGGGTTTGCGTAACAAAAGCTTCTCCACGCCACAGCGTTTGTGTTTGCCGAGATGCTTCTGGAATTTCTCACCCACTCAGGGCTCGCGTTTTGGGGTGTGGGTGGATGCGGACGGCTGCTGAGTGCATGACCCAGCAGACAATGTAAATCTTGACTGCATTAAGGCATTGGCAGGGAGAGGCTTGAGGCTGGTGCCAGGTTTCCTTCTTCCCCGGCGCAGGAGATTGCCATGCACTTGACACGGGGATGAGCTCACACCGCAGGCATTATTTATGTCTCCTGCCGTCTTCACCTTGAGCACATATGGGGCTCACTGGAAAGCTGCGATGGGATCTCCTGAGACAGCAGCTCCATCTCCCCCAGCCCTCCAGACGTGTCGGGGAAAAGTTTCTGCTAACAGAGTTTGCTCTGCTGCAAAGGGAGAGTCGCTGCAGGACGGCGCTGGGGTGCTCGCAGCTGCGCCTGCTGCAGACAGCTCCTCACTGAGCAACCTGCAGCTCCTCACAGCAGATGCAGCCGAGAGGTTGCAGGGAGGAGGCTGTGTTTACTTATGGCTTGTTTGTTATCCTCCAGGTCCTCTGGAATCGCTCTGGCAGACGAGATCCAGCTACTTCCCTGCTCTTCCTTAGAGGCTCCAGAGGAAGGTGTGAGGTTGAGCAGCTTACACAAGAGCAGACAGCGAGAGATTGCGACTTAATCGACAAGTGAGCTGCCCTGGCTTTGCCTGAGGACACAAAGATTTCCATCTCTCACACTTCCTACTTAATGTTCCTGTTGACGTTCCCATTATCCTCACAGAAGAATATCCTGGGAAGTCCACAGAGTCCCAGTGCTATTTTGAACTCGGCTCCAAATTGTGCTTGCGCTGGGGAAAGGTTCTCGGGTTTCACTTGGAATTTGTCACCATTTCTTCCATTGAAGAAATTCTGGAGTGCAGAGGGCAGAGAGAGGCAGCTGGATCACGCCGAGGGGCTGGAGTCGGCCCAAAGAGGGGCAGTAAAGCTGGGGAAGGGTCTGGAGAACAAGGATGGGGAGGAGCAGCTGAGGGAGTTGGGGGTGTGCAGCCTGGAGAAGAGGAGGCTCAGGGCAGACCTCATTGCTCTCCGCAGCTCCCTGAGAGGAGGTGAAGCCAGGTGGAGGTTGGGCTCTTCTCCCAGGAAACAAGTGATAGGATGAGAGGAAATGGCCTCAAGTTGCCTCAGGGGATGTTTAGATTGGACAAGAGGAACAATTTCTGCCCCAAAACGGTTGTGCAGACATAAAACAGGCTGCCCAGGGCAGTGGTGGAGTCCCCATCCCTGGAGAGGTTCCAAAGCCATTGGAGATGTGGTGCTGAGGGCAGTGGTCCAGTGGTGAGCTGGCAGCGCTTGGACTCAATGCCCTGAAAGGTCTTCTCCAGCCTAAACGATTCTAGGAGTCCACGCACTGCCCTCTGTACAGCACTCAGCAAAGCAGCTTGCAGCCCTGCAGGGCACTCGGTTCTGCTCTCCTCTCCACCAGTCCCTTGTCATCCTTCCAGGTGAGCTTCTTGCTGCCTGCTCACAGGAAGTCTTCTCGTTTCTCCAGCTCCTATCTGCTGCTGCTCTGAAAGCTTTTGGCAGCCACACAGAGGATTCTGTTAGGGTTATTTTTCCCAGAATCAAGGCTTGGCTCCAGGCCACCCTGAAGCAAGAAACCTTCCCGTGCTGCAGAGGTGATGTGGGGCTGGTGGAGCGGCAGCCACTTCATGTCCTTCCAAAGACAACACTGGGATGGCAGCAGGGCGCTGTGGGCAAGGCAGCAGCACGCAGTGAGGCACCAGCAGGGACCCTGCACTTGACTGGGACAAACAGGGAACCAGGAAATGTTTTCTCAGCATTAGACCCTGGCAAATGGAGCGGCAGGGCAGAGAAGCCTGTCCCAGAGCAGGATGATTCCTTCCAGCAAATCCAGCTTCAGGGACGGCTCTGTGCCAATGAACCACAGACTGGGTTTGCTTGGAGAAGCTCTCAGAGCTTTGAAACCCCCCCAGGGATGGGGACTCCACCACTGCCCTGGGCAGCCTGTGCCAGCCTTTGAGAACCCTTTCAGTGAAGGAGTTTCTTCTGAGGTCCATCGGAAACCTCCCCTGGGGCAACTCGAAGCAATTTCCTCCCGTCCTAGTATTTGCTGCTTGGGAGCAGAGCCCAACCTCCACCTGGCTCCAGCCTACTCTCAGGGAGCTGTAGACAGCAATGAGGTCTGCCCTGAGCCTCCTCTTCTCCAGGCTGCACACCCCCAGCTCCCTCAGCTGCTCCTCTCCAGCCCTGTTCTCCAGACCCTTCCCCAGCTTCATTGCCCTTCCCTGGACCTGCTCCTCCTTGGAGCGAGGTCCCAAAACTGAACCCAGTGCTCAAGGTGTGGCTTCTGGGCAAACACTCCTGTGCTTGCAGGAGGAGAACATCTCTGCTCATCCAGGGACTAAGCTGACTCCCTGCCATGGGGGATGCTCCCATTTCCTTCCCCAGAAGCAGCAAGGCCACGCTTTTGGCACAGGGAAGCTTTCACCGTGCCAGAGCCCAGGAAGCAGGCAGCAGTCAGGTCCTGTCCTGCAGACTGCACCTCAGGGCAAATTTCTCTCTTGCAAAGCTGAGTGAAATTCAAACATTCCTCCTAAATCCAACTGTAAACCACTGTCCTTGGGGCACCGAGGATCCATCCTGCCAGGGAGCAAAGCTGCCTGCGTAAAGAGGATCACACGTTGGAGCCAGCCTCCAGGCCACGGAGGGGGGAAGAAAGGAGGCTCACTGGGAGCTAAGGCTTGCAAACTTTGCAGGGAGCTGCAGATGGCAGCCTGACTGCCAGCAGCAGATGCCACCTGGAGAAGCCTTTTTAGTGCCTTCCCAAAGCACTGTGACCGGAAGAGAGACATCGAAACTCTGCCCCTCAGCTGCAAAAGGCTCAGTCCTGCTCTAAGGTGCTGCAGTGCTCCTGGCGTGCAGGGCACTTCAAAGGGCTCGCTGCAGCGAGAGCCGCGGAGCCAGCAGCAGCCTGGCTGGCAGCCTGCACAAACAAGCGACCAACATCTTCGGGGTTTAAGAACCATATAAACCGCTCCAGCTAATTACAGGACAGGGGCCTGGGTGTGAAATAGCAACTGCAAAGCCTCGAGGACCCAGCCAGGAACCTTTGATTTGCTCTCTACAGCTCCTAAAAGCTCTCGGCAAACTTTCTGCGCCCACTTTTCTGCTTTCCAGCGCAAGCTGCACTCGGTGCTCCAGCACTGCCCTCCTGCCGGCCCCCGCCGGCACTCCTGGCTCCATGGCTGCCCTTTGTCTGACAATCTGAGGCTGGTCTGAGGGTGCAGAGCTGAGGCAGCCGCAGCTGTTTCCAAGCAGAAAGCAGATTTCGTGTTCACGGTGTGGAGCAGTCGGAATCCTGCCCGCCAAGCAAATAAAACTTCGAAACGGCCCAGTGAAACTCCCTCTGGTTGAAATACTCAACTGAAAAGTGCCAGACTCGGGTTACTGAGCCTCAGTTCTTGGTATGGAAGGAGAAAGCAGAGCCCTGGGGCCCGCGGGCTGATCCTCTGCCTGCTCCCCGTTCACATGCAGAGCACAATCGGAGCTCCCTTGCAGGCAGAGCTGTCTCAGAGCTGTCTCTGAGCTGCCTGCTCCCAGGTGAGAGCCAAGATGCTGGGCCCTAGCAGGAGGCTGCTGCTCTGCTGCTTCACTCCTGACATGCCAGCAGAGCCCATTTGTTCAGCCACATTCACTTTTCCTGGTCCTTAAGTCCCCAGTGCTGAAATCTCATTCATTTCTGCAAGCAAAGGGAAGATTTATTGTAAATAAAGTTCTGCACATTACACAACTGCCTAAAAATCATAATTAGAGCTGCACTGGGAAACATGTTTTATTTATTCTGACAGTAGTCTGGCTTCAATAATCTCTGCATGATAAATGTCCCTCAAGTTTGGAGAGTTTCAGCAACTGCAGCCCTTATCACAGGCACACAAGTGGAAACGTCTGACTCGGTTTGATGTGGCTCAAAGAGGTCCAGAGCAGCTCTGCTGTGCAGCATCAGCTGCAATCGGCACCGGGGCACCGGGAGCTGGGGAGTCCCTTCCCCCCTCTTCCATCCCCATCCGATTGCCAGAGCCAGGCGGGAGCCTGGCACACGTCTGCACGCATCAGCAGGGCTCCAGCAGAGGGAGAAGCGACAGAAGGGTCGCGGAGCTGGCAGAGCCTCTGGAGAGGGGTCCGGGGCAGCGGTAATGGGATGCAGGCAGCCGCAGCCCCCAGCCAAACCTTGTGCTGTTTGCTTGCTTCAGAGTTTTAAGCACAATTTCAAGCCCATAAAACATCAGAGAAGACAGAAGCTATTATCCTGGCCCCGACAGGAGTCCCTAATGGGACCTGCACACTCGGCAGTACCCAGGGCTAATGATGCTGAGCTTTTACTGCTCCCCGTCTGTCCAAGGGCATTTCCAAATGCACCAAATCAGCTTTACCCCCATCATGGTTATGGCTGCTCCGAGACTAATAAATGCCTCTGAGCTCAATCAAACATTTATCTGGCTTTGCTCATTCCTGAAGCAGAGGAGCCCATTCCCTTTGCTTTTCACCTGGCACATCCTGCCAAAGAGCTCCCCACAGCCCAGCCAGGCAGTGGCACTGCTCAGATCTGCACTGGCCTCTCAGCCGGCAGCAAGGTTGCTGCTGGAAGGCAGAAGACTCAACCCCATTGATCTGCAGAGTGATGCACAGAACAGCCCAGAGCCACAACTGCATCTTTCACAGGGGTGAACCAAACTTTATTATCCATATGGATATGGCCACAAACATTTGAGCCAGGCTCTGCTAAATTTAGAACAGGTGGAGCACTCCCAGCCAAGGGTATGAAAAAGAGTTCCTCAGGTTGTTATAAAAAGAACATTCCAGTAACAAAGAGAGGGGATGCACAGCACTGCCCAGGGAAGGGAGCTGGAAACCTTCCCCAGTTCCCCTTGGCAGCACCAGGGAATGGGAATGCAGGTACCGGGCAGGCAACAGCTGCCCTGGTGAGCAGAGTCCCAGCATGGCTTTGTGTCTGCTCCTCCACACAGCCCCCACCAGGAGCACAGACGGGAAGCACAGTTCTGCTGGGCTGACAGAAGTGACATCCAGGAGGCCTTCTCAGCAACTCAGGGATCACTCTCCCCCCACCCCCTCACCTACCTCAGGAGCTGCAAGTGACAGAGCACAGTTCCCTCACGCAGAGATGCCAGCCATGGTCAAGGCACAGCTCCTTCAGCAGGGGCTCATCAGCACCGCGGCTGCAGGCTCGGCACACCCAAATCAGCTGCTGCCATCCAAATGCTCTTGGGAGGAAAGAGTAAACTAAACAAGGAGGAATAGTGAGGCCTGAGGATGACAGACTGCTGATGCCTGACACTCAGCTGAGGCACATCTGGAGTGCTGGATCCACTTCTGGGCTCCCCAGTTCAAGAGATCAGGGAACTACTGGAGAGGGTCCAGTGGAGGCTGAGAAGCTGCTGAGGGGCCTGGAGCAGCTCTGTGAGGAGCAAAGGCTGAAAGCCCTGGGGCTGAGAGCCTGCAGAAGAGCAGCCCCAGAGGGGATATGATCAGTGCTCAGCAGGAGCTGAAGGCTGGGGGGCAAGAGGATGGAGCCAGACTCTGCTCAGTGGTGCCCAGGGACAGCACAAGGGGCAATGGGCACAAACTGGAAGCCAGGAGGCTCCATCTGGCCAAGAGGAGAAACTTCTTTGGTGTGAGGGTGCTGGAGGCCTGCAGCAGGCTGCCCAGAGAGGCTGTGGAGTCTCTTTCTCTGCAGAGCTTCCAACCCTCCCTGGCCATTGTGCTCCCGGGCAAACTGCTGCAGGTGCCCTGCTGGAGCAGGGGGGTTGGACTGGATGAGCTCCAGAGGTCCCTTCCAACCTCCACCATGCTGGGATTCTGGAATCAAGAGGATTAATGATATCCCACAAACAGGGAAGCAAGGAACCTCCCGTTTGTTACTAACCCTTCCCATAAACATATGGAAGCATTAAAAGAAGCCAATCCACTCCTCTGCACCTTTGAAGCTCGCACTGAATTGCTTTGCTCCCTTTCAAAGTGTGTTCGTTATCTGCCAGGGCTGCTCCACAGCCTCCCAGCTTCTCTGCCAGACCAAATGAGCAGAGAATAGAGGAAATTAACTGCCTGAGAGCCAGGCAGCAGAGATGGGCCCTGTCTGCAGCCCTCTGCAACAAGTACCTGGCATTAATTTATTACCAGCACAGAGATGGGAGCAGCTGAAACTGGGGACCACTGCCTCTGAAACAGAGAACTCAGAGCTTCACCGAGCAGCCTGTGCCCTCCCCTGCCACAGCCACAGCTGCTCTGATGTCACTGCTAGAACAAAACGTCTTGATGTAGGTCTGAGGTGTGGGGCTCCTGCTTGACACAGCCCCTGCTGGATGGCTCCTCGGCAGGGCAGAGGCTGGGAGTTGTCCCTCAAAGTCACAGCCCAGCAGGATGTAAGTTACTTTAGGAAGGGAGACCAAAGATGTCACAATCGAAGTGATACAGGTACAAAACAAAGCCCTTGGAACAGAATTCCTGATTAAAGGAGGACATTGCAATTCATTACCCAGTCAAATGAATCAGAAAGCATGGCTTGGAGGAAAGGGAAGTTCAGGGAGCAGCAGTGTCCCCTGCTGTAAACATGGATTTGACTGAAATGACAAAGTCCCCTTCAGATCAACCTCTGCATTTAAAATCCTTTCCTGCAACAGCAACAAACCCTCCCCAGGTGCACGGAGCCTGCTCTCAGCTCATGGCACCAAGTCTCTTATTTAGAAGCCAGGTGAGAAAACCTTTGAGACAGTGCAGGAGCAGCCTCCAGCTCCTCTGCTGCCCCAGCTCCTGCTGGTGCAGGGATGGCAAAGGCAAAGCCCAGAGGGTTCTGACCCCAGAGCTTGCAGGTGCCAGAGTGGCTCAGCCCAGCAGAGCTCTTATTGCCAGCGAGGCCAAGCAGGGATTGGCACTTAAACAATTCCTATGGAATCGAGCTCTCCAGATGGCTTTTGTGTGGCAAACTCTGGATGCCCCAGGGCAGGGAGAGCTCCTGGCCCAGAGCATGGCAGGGGTGAGGAAGGGAGCTGGGCCTGCGGTGCAGGGTGGGCAACAAGAGACCAGCAGGGTGCAGGGATAAATATTCCCCTTCTAAGAAGGGTTGAAAAAGGGAAGCCACCTTGGAGAAGCAGGAATCTGCTCTCAGAATCTGAGCACCTGAGTTCTGGTAGCTCCCAGTGTCCCTTTATTGCTTCTGGAGGTCAGGCTGTTGGTCAGGCAGGGCCTGGGTCTGCTGTGTGCTAAAACAACCCAGTGACAGACAATGGTTCCTGGAGTCAGCTCTGGCCTGCTTTGGACATCCCACAGCACCTGGGGACTCCTGAGCTGACAGTGCCTGCAACGTGTGACACAAAGATGGGAAGTCAGCAAGGGGCACCCCTCAGAGAGAGGGCAGGAGAAAGAGGCAAGAAGGAGGGGAGGAAGGAGGGAGGGGAGGAAGGAGGGAGGAGAGACAAGCAGAGCTTGCTCCAGTTGTGACATCTGTGCAGCCTAACTGGCTGAGAAGTGCTGCTGAGCAGTCAGGCTTGCCAGGACACGGCGTGAGAGGGGAGGGACTCCACGGAGGAGGCAGCAGCAGCTCTGGAGAAGGCAGCAGCAGCTCTTCCTCTGCTTCCCTCCCCCACAAAATGCTCAAGGCCGTTTGCAAACCACGACGGAGGAGGAGGGCAGCCTGGTCAGAGGCAGCAGGAGGTGATGCCAGGTCACCTCTGGGTGGTTACCTGGGGCAGGATGACAGGGGCACAGGCAATGCCAGCAAATGACTCCGGGAAGTGCAGGTCCCTCTCCCACTCGTCGGTCTCTGTGTTGTACACCTGCACGATGCTGGTGACGTTGTTCAGGTGCCAGTTGTACCCCCCCACGATGTAAATCTTCTTCTCCAGCAAACAGCAGCCAGCCTCTGACTGCCCTGCACGCATGGGGCTCACTGTTGTCCACTGGTCTGTCTCAGGCAGGTAGTACTCCACGGCCAGCACGTCGAAGCAGCGATCCACGTGGTCCATGCGGCCCCCCAGGGCGTAGATGCGGCTGTTGGCACTCACCATGGCGTGCAGGACCCTGGGCTCATTCATGGGGGTTTTGAACTCCCACTGGTCCACGCTGGGGTCGTAGCAGTGCAGAGCCTTCTTGTCCTCCACCGAAATGCCGTAGCCTCCCGAGATGTAGAGCCTGTCCCCCACCGTGGCGCCGGCGTGCCCCCACGTCCTGCGCTTCAGCGAGCAGACGTAGCTCCACTCGTTGTCCTTGGGGCAATACTTCTCCACCGAGGCCAGGCTGCCCGAGCGGTTCCTGCCCCCCGTGGCATAGACCATGCCGTGCAGCACGTTCAGCTGGAACTGGATCCTGCTCTCCTGCATGGCCTGGATGCGCAGCCACTGGTTGAGGTGGGGGTCATAGCGGTAGCAGACGTCCACGGCCCCCTCGCCGCTGCGGTACTGCAGCTGCTGCCCGCCCACGATGTAGACGAAGTTGTCCAGCACGGCCACGCAGGAGTGGCTGCTGCCCACCTCCATCTGGGTGAGCTCGCGGAACTGGCGCGCGCCGGCGTGGGGCAGGCAGTAGGCCTTGCAGCTGACCGTGCGGTCGTTGTCCGTGTAGGGGGTGCCGCCGAAGGTGACGAGGGACAGCAGGTCGGAGCGGATGGCCGTGCGCGGGGACTGCATCTCGTGCTGCCGGAAGGGCAGGATCTGGTAGTTGAAGGCTTCCAGCAAGTACTGCCGGCACAAGACGTCCTCCACCATGATGTCCAAGGTCTGGACGCTGTCCACCAGCTCCGAGGACTTCATCAAGGGGAAGCGGATGTGGCAGAGCACCTGGCTGGCGCTGGCGCGGCGCGCGGGGTCGTGCTGCAGCCAGCGCACGGCGGCGCGGAAGAGGTCGATCTCGCGGCAGCTCCGCAGCCTGTTGCTCTGCAGGAAGAACACGAGGCGCTCCAGGGGCAGCTGCAGGAAGTCCTCCTCCTCCGAGATCTGCAGGAAGTGCCTGAAGGTGAAGGCATCCACCGACTCCTTCAAGGAGGCGAGGCTGAAGGTGGTGGCCATCTGCCCGATGTTGAGGCAGGTCTCCACGCTCATGGCAGACTTCAGGAACTCCTCGCAGAGCTCCACCACGGGCACCATCTGCAGGAAGACAGCGGCTCCCAGCACGTCCTGGATGCAGTCCAGGTCCAGGGTCACCTCGGCGCTGTAGGCGAAGTCGATGATGTGCTTGAGCCCCTTGGCAGAGACTCCTTTCAGCTCGATCACATCCTGGCTGGCTTCTCGCATGCCGCCCGTGAACATCGCCCTGCAGGTCACAACACAAACAGGAGTTTTGTCCCTTTTCAGTAGATGTCCAACGATGGAGCACCTCAGCAGCTCTGCCAGCACCCCCATTCTCAGAGGGAGGAAGGGCAAGGAGGGGAATACATCGAGGCTGAACCTCTCAAAGCCAGGAGGAACCAGAGTGCTGCAGTCACAAGCAGCGCACTCGGGAGCGATGCTCAGCGAGCAGAGTGTGAGGCTCTGCAGCCCTGCTGGCAGCAGAAGTCTGACCAAAGGACAAAGCTGTGAGAAGGAGGCAGAGCTGGCAGTGAACTGAACACCAACATACCTGTGACACTCAGCAACCAAAGGGGACAGCAGGATCTGCACCAGCAGAGATGGGAGCTGTACCCTGAGGGTCTGAGCGTGCAGAGTGAGCACAGAGCAAGAAGCTGCTCCAGCAGGCCAGGGATCCTCTGAGCTCGCCAGCAGCACTGCCTTGAGGCAAGGGCTTCAGTGAGCTCACTGCAGCCTCGGCCTGCTACACATCTCCTGAACACCTCTGGTGATCCCAACAGAGCCTCCTCTCCGAGGTGCATCCCCTGTGAACATGCAGAGCTGCAGCATGAGGCTGCAGGCTCTGTTGTGTAGCAGCGCTACAGCAGAGGCTAAGCAGGCAACTAAAGCCCAAAGACACCAGGTTTGGTTAGAGCACAGCAGGGAGCACATCAGTGGGCCAGGCCCTAGCTCACCTCCTTGGCAGGCTTCTTAACCCCACAGGAAGCACAGAGCATGCCCAGGGCTGCACACAGGCATCTCCCGAACCGCTCCTGGGGAGCTGTGCTGCGCTGCCCAGCTGTGGGGGTGCTGGGGCCGCAGCAGCACCCTGGGGGGGGGCTGCCTTTATGTTCCATTCCTGCAGCATTTGGTGTGCATGGGCAGCTCCGGGGCAAGAGTCTGTGCTCTGCGCTTCAACAAGCAGCAGCAGAGGCAAAGGCAAAGCAGGGCGCTGGGAGAGCTGAGGTGGATGTTCAGCACCCACAGCAAGCTGCAGGCTGCCACACAAAGACCTAACGTGGGGCAGCTCCTGCACGATTCCCCACGGGCAAGCTGCTCTCCCCCATCAGAAAGGTCAAGCCACTGCAAGGGCACAGCGTGGGCAGAGCTGCCTCAGGGAGCTGCAGTGGCTCCACGGTGCAAGTCAGACAGCAGGAGCAGCTCCTGCTGCACTGACCCCCGAATAAAGAACATCTTGGGAACGCTGTCAAGAAGCACAGATTCCAAGTCTCCTGTCCAGGCCAGGCTAGAAAATCTGCTGCCATCCAGCAGGAACCCAGGAAAGCCTTAGGAAGGAAATACCTGCGTGTGGAGGCAGCTCTCTGCAGCCGGTGACCAGCAGCACTGTTTGCAATTATTTGGCCATCACTCTGCTGGGAGCCCCTGGCCTCTCCCGTGCCACGGAGCTGTGCTCCTGCCTCAGCTCCGCGCAGCTGAACGTGCAGGGGGGAACAAAAGCAGGATTGTGGCCGCGCTGAGGACAAATCATCAAGCAGAATGCAGCTCCTTCCCCAGGAGTTCTGCCTCTGAAATGCTGATTCCAGGAACGCTGCCGTTTCGCTGCCTTCCCTCCCCCCTCCTGCAGCAGCCCGGAGCGTTTGCAGAGGCTCCCTTATGCTGCCCTTGCTCCCCAGGACCCCTCCTCAGCTCCGCAGAACTTCTAACAAGAAACCTACTCAGCAATTATGTGTCAGCAGCGAGCAGAGCCTGGCAGTGGCACTGCCACAGCGTCTCTGCATACAAATAGTGCCATTAGCATCTGGTGGGGGAGCAGCTCCATCCTTAACTGCTCTGTGAGGGAGAGCAACAAGCTTGGGAGGTTTGTTACCAAAGGCAGACAGAAGGGAACAGCCTGCAGCAGCCAGGCACTGACAGAGCAGACAAAGAGATGGGTGACAAGATGCCACAGACATGCCAAGGGACACTGAAGTCCCTTCCTCTTGGTTACCTGCTCAGTGAGCCAGCCTGCCCCGGTCAGGAAGGGAGCTGCAGGGCAAGGGCCTGCAAACCCCACTGGTGGCTCTTCTCCAGCTGTGCCTGCTGCAGCCCAGCACAGCACCCAGCTGTGTGCTCTGCCCTGAGCCTTCCCTACACCCCTGCCATGCTAGGAAAGATCCCTCAGAAGGCAGAGAAGTGTTACAAAGGAGCTGGGCAGAGGCAGGATCTAGACCAGGTGCAGGGAAGAGATTTTAGATGAGGAAAGTGGTGAGCCCCTGGCCCAGGCTGCCCAGGGAGGTGGGAGCTGCCCATCCCTGCAGGTCAGGTCGTCTGGGGCTGTGAGCAACCTGTTCTGGTTGCAGCTGTCCCTGCTGGCTGCAGGGGGGGTGTACTGGATGAGCTTCAAAGGTCCCTTCCTACCCACCCAACCCAGCCTGGCAGTGTCTGGATCCACACCTTCACTCAGGACTAACTCCTGCTCTGCCTCACTGCACTAAAGTGCCTGAGAATCTCTGTGTTCTGTGTCCCCACAGCAGAGGGGACAACTCTCCCTTGTCTTACTGGGCTCTGGGGAATGCTCCAAAACGCTCCAGGCTCTTCAGCCTGTGCACAGGAAGAACTGGAGGCAGATCAGTGGTGTTTATGGAGAGCAAGAGTGGTTTGACAGACTCAGGGCGCTCAGGGATGACTCACTTCAGAGCCCTCCTGCCACTTGGCAGCGGCTCCAGCAGCTCCAGGGCAAGAGTCTGTTCCCTTCAGCAGGCACAGCACCTACCAGAGCTGCCAGGTGGGGTCAAGACCTGGGCTTGAACTTGAGTCTGGGCCCAACAAACCTCAGCTACATGCAGAGGGCCTGACTCCAACCCCACCAACTCCCTGGGAGAACCCCTACCTGCAGAGGGGTGTGGTGGGAAGGCTGGGGTAGGGGAGGATGGGGAAACAGCAGACCAAGGGGAGAGGTAAAAATGCCTGCTTCCCTATCGGATTCTCACCTGAAATAGTCACTGCAGGCAGCCAAGACAACTTTATGAACCTGAAACACTTCATTATTTATAGTGAGGATGACATCAAGCAGCTGAGCCTGAGCTCGGAGCGAGGCCAGTCCCTGCAGCAGCGTGGTGCTGTGGCCAGGAGCAGAGAACGTGCATTTCAGGGTGCTGTTCTTGTCAGCCATGCTAAAAACAGAACAAGAGAGACAGGCTGGGTTGAAATTAAAACAGTATGTGGGATCCCTCCAGAGCATGCCGGGGAGGAGGTGGAACAAGAGGCAGTGTGAACACCAATCCCCAGCGCGGCAGCCACACCATGACATCAGAGCTCCGTTGTGTTCCCTTCTCCCAGCACAACAGACACTGCCAAAGCCTCACCTTACTGAAGTCCCTCGGGCTGCAGCACCCAGGGCCCATCTAAACTCCAGCTGCTGGGGCCAAAGCCTCCAGCCTACGCTGCTGTCCCCACGCTGCAGCTTCTCCAGGGTCCGCCCTGACCTCAGCTTCAAGCGCCAGACGGGACCACAGTTGCTCACTTCTCACCACCTCTCCTGACTGCAGCTGTCAGATCCTCTGGACGGTCCAAGCGTGGCCCCACCAGCCCCATTTGATCTTTTCCTTATGCCTGACCCTCCTGAGAAGAGCCAAAGCAAAACACTGCACAGCCCAGGCCCTCTCACTAACGTCAGCTGTTTGAACTGCACTTGTAAACAGTCCCCTCCCAGTGTAAATATTTCCTTGCTTTCCCCAGTGCCTCTCACATGTTCCCCACGCCGAGAGCATCACTCTTGGAGTCACTCGGCCTCAGATGCACTTGTCAGGGAGAAGGCTGCAGTTGAACACCAGCACTGCCTGGAGAGGCTGGGAGATGCTCTGTGTCTCTCTGCAAAGAGCCACACAGGCTGCAGGTTCCCTGTGCTGTCAGCCTGCCCTGCCCTGCCCTGCCCACCCAGAGGGCTCCGCACATGCCAGCGCCAGCCAGGGAGCCTAAATTCATCTGCAGATTTAATCCCACTCTGAACTACTTTTCAGGATCAAGATCCGTGTAGGGATCGTCCTTCTGAGAAGAGAACATGCAGGAGCAGCAGAGTTTGTGTTTTCAGATGCATCTGCTGGTTGGCCTCAAGCTTTTTAAAGGTATTCTTTTATGGCAGCACGGCATGAAGGAGAGTGAGGCCAGCAGGGAGAGTGAGCCTCTGCCCCTCTGCTCTGCCCAGCTGAGGTCATAGATGGAGGACTAGGACCAGTTTTGGGCTCCCCAGCTCAAGAGAGATAGGGAACCACTGCAGAAGGTCCAGTGGAGGCCACAAAGATGCTGAGGGGCCTGGAGCAGCAATGAGAGCAGCCCCAAAGGGGATCTGATCAAAGCTCAGCAAGAGCTAAAGGGTGAGAGGCAAGAGAATGGGGCTAGATTCTGCTCAGTGGTGCCCAGGGACAGGGCAAGGGGCAGTGGGCACAAACTGGCACCCGGGAGGTTCCACCTGAACAGGAGGAGAAACATCTTGCTCCTGGGCAAGCTGCTGTGGGTGCCCTGCTGCTGGATCGGGGGGGTTGGGCTAGATGAGCTCCAGAGGTCCTTTCCAAGCCCTCCATGCTGTGACACACACAGACCTGGGAAGCTGCCCAGGCAAACGCACCCAGCTCTGTGCCTGAAGGGGACAACAGAGTGGTTGTTCTCAACAATATCGAGGTCGAATAAACCAACAAGGGCAGCAGAGAGCCGAGGTGCAGGCTGCTAGGGGCTGGACCATCTGATGCTTACCAACAACTGCCCCTCAGAGTTCACTGCCTGCACAACAACAGAAGCCACACACAATGGAGGAGCCAGGCCGGCAGGGTCAGGGAGGAGGCAGGGAGATGGGATAACAAAAAGGGGACGTCAACAATCCCCAAACAATGAGTAACAATGCACGGGGCCTGCTCCTTGCCGAACTTATCGGGTTGCAATTTCCTGCAGGCTTTACAGAAGAGCAGAGCTGGGGGAAGTCTGTGATGCTCATCAGAGCAGCCAGGACAGGACTGTATGTGAGCAGCTCCTTGGGATGCTGCAGGATGCAGATATCAGATCTTTGCCGACACACCTCAGGCTTGGGAACCCACCTTAAAATTCATCCCAGTTCCTACTGGGATGAGTGGTACTGCTCAGCTGTGCTTCTTGTGGCACAGGTCTGAAATCCCTACCTTAATGTCAAAGAACACCAAAAAGTCTCAGCTGAGAGAGTGGAGTCCAGCTACAACATCCTGCCTGTAATGAGAAGGATTAGCAGAGAGGCAGCTGCTGACAAGACCTTTATCCACTGCTCCGCCAGCCAAGAGCCCTCTCTTCACTCCAGCTCTTCCCATGGCCAAAGAGGAAGGAGCCCGAAGGGAGCAGCACATGAATATTCATCAAGGCAAGCTCACTTCCCTCTCCCCTCTGGAACAAAGGCCTCCAGCCGCTGCAGTCCCGAGGAGGAAACGCTGAGCACAGGAGGGATCCTGCCCCTGAACTCAGGCCAGTCCCTGAGCAGAGCCTGGCCAGGTGAAGCGCATGTGGGCAGCTCTGCCAGGGGCAGCTCTGCCGGGGGCAGCTCCTGAGGTTAGCAAAACTTCCCTAGGCTCAACCTCCTGCAGGAGCCTTCTCAGGGCACTTCCCTTCAGCCTTTTCTTTCAGAGCAGTTCTCTAGGATACTTGTTCCAGCCCAAGGGCTCACCTGCAGGTGGTTGCTGTCCCTGGACCCACAGCCCTGCCAGTGCAGAAGCCTCTGCAAACAAGCAAAGGCTTTCCCTGAGCAAACATTCCCCTTCCTTTGCTACTCCTCTGTCCACTTTCACAGGCTCTCCAGACTCATATTTGGCTGTTCAGGTGGATGCAGGACTGAAGCTGGGCTGGGGATGTTGCTGGGCTGGCTGAAGCATGTTTGCAGGTGGGAGTGGTTTCAATAGGTCACTGTGAGCAGCTCCCTGCACTCCTCCCTTTGCCTGCTTACAGGGGTACAATAAAAGGATCCAATAATTACACAACCCTGCAGGCAAGGGAGAAGAAACAGACAAACCAAACCAAAACTGACCAGAGAGACACTGACCAGGGCTGGGCTCCTGGGTCCGGGAAAAAAGACGTTTTAGAAGCAGCACACAGGGTGGGAACAAACCAAGCACCACACAAAGCATCAGACATCAGGTAGCAGACAACAAAGCACAAGGCAGGAGGAGGAGAGGTGATAAAGCAGCAGCAAGCAGGGCGGTTAGTAAGAAGAGATTAGCGATCAAAGCAGGCTGGGCTCACGGCAGGCTGCCCAGCCACCGGGCACAGCAGAACACAGCGGGCACGGTGCCACCCGGTCTCGCCTTCCACTCCTTGCCCGCGTTAGGAACAGCGGCAGGAGAGAGGCAGCAGCTGGATCTCAGGGACTGAAAAAAGAAGGCGGCACAAAGGGAAGCCTTGAGCACGGGGAGGTAGCTCTGCCAGGCTGTGCCCACTGCAGGCCTGCCTGTGCCCTGCACTTGTTGCTTAACCGTTTGGACTGCAGCAGCCTTGCAGACCAACCGCGGAGAAGCGGTTCCAGATGAAAGCCTTTCGCCAGCAGTAGTGAGCAGCTCTTGCTCCACTCCTTCCCTCCTGCCCTTTCTGATGGAGGCAGGGCTGGAGAGCTTCTGGAATTTTCCTCTGGGTTTCATTTTTGTCCCAAAAGGCCAGCACCAAGTGGAGTCTGCTGGCTCTCCCCTGGAGACTTCCAAGACCTGTCTGGATGCATTCCTCTGTGACCTGAGCTAGATTGTACAGTCCTGCTCTGGAAGGGGGATTTGGACTGGAGGAGCTCTTTGGGTCCCTTCCAACCCCTAACATGCTGTGAGCCTGAGTCACAGTATCATCAGGGTTGGAAGAGACCTCACAGATCATCAAGTCCAACCCTTTACCACAGAGCTCAAGGCCAGACCATGGCACCAAGTGCCACGTCCAGTCCTGCCTTGAACAGCTCCAGGGACGGCGACTCCACCACCTCCCCGGGCAGCCCATTCCAGTGTCCAATGACTCTCTCAGGGAAGAACTTTCTCCTCACCTCCAGCCTAAATTTCCCCTGGTGCAGCCTGAGGCTGTGTCCTCTCGTTCTGGTGCTGGCCACCTGAGAGAAGAGAGCAACCTCCTCCTGGCCACAACCACCCCTCAGTCCTTCCCCTGGTGCAGAGCTTCGCAGGGCTCCTGTGCCTGGAGCACCTTTGGCAGCAGCTGAGCACTGCCCAGAGCAGGGTCAAGTGTGTCTGGCTGCTTCCACTCCCAGTGATCCTCTGGAAGTATGGAGAGCAGCAAACCACCCTCACACGGAGCAGTTCTGCCACTGCAGATCCCAAAGGCTTCAGTGCCCTGCCAGGGATCTGAAAGTGCTGGCGTGACCCAGCAGCATCTCTGGCATGGATGAATCAGTGTAAAGGTGACTTCTGAGGAGCACAAATCCTGCTCTCCAGATGGAAGCAGCTGTGGCCCTGGAAGGCAGCTTTCTGCTCCTGCCACTGCACCCATGGCAGGGAGGCTGGGGCAGCTGGGGCTCCACAGCCACACTGATCACCAGGGTGAGCCACTTTGGGCAGCAGCCTCCCAGCCACTGCTGGCAGCACTGGCACCCAGTTTTCAAAGAGGGCCTGCAGGGAACAAGTAATGGGATTGAGGATTTGTCTCCAAGCTGCTGCTCGGAAGCCAGATTGCTTTCAATCCTCTCCAGTCACTGCAGGACAGAGTTCAGCACAGGCAGCCCGGGGGAAACCAACGCAGAACCAGGCTGCAGGCTCAGGAAGATGTTCAGTGGAGGGCTGAGGGAGTGGCTGCAGGCAGGCAGCAGGCAGGGAAGGCAAACAAGGCCAGGAGTGCTCCTGCTGCTGCTGCACCTATGGCAGGAGCTGGGCCATGTGCTCATCCTTGCCCCGAGCAGGCTGCCCACATCCTTAGCTGCCTTGTGTCTGAGCAAGGGCTGCTTGAGTTTCAAGCAGGAACAGCTGCAGCCAGGAGCCAGCTGGACTTGGGGCTGGGCACCCAGGAGACCTGCAGAGCTGCTGGGCTGAGAGATACTTAAGGGCCCTGCTTCAAGTTGAGAGGAGGCACAAAGAACATCCCAAGGAACAATCATCCCCTGTCTCTGCCTCCCCACACCATCACGTGTAACCCAAACTCTGCTCCAGGCTAATGAATCATTTCTACCAAATCTGTGCTGATGATTAAAAACATCAAAGCTGGAATTAAGAGCTTACCAGGGCCCAGGTCATATTTCAGCATGGTTGCAACTACTGCACAAGTACAAATGGAGGGAATTATCCCAGAGCAGATTAGAACACTACAGTGATTTCACTTGAATCAGAGAAAGCTTTTGCTACCCAACTGCCTACCACCTTCCTCCTCCTCCTCCTGTGTACCAGGATCCTCCCTGGAAGGAGGGGCAGTTCAGTGCTAGCCAGACTCACTCTCCAGCCTGGCTCAGCATCCCTGCTGACATCCTCCCACGACTTCCCACTCTCTGGGCAGGTGGTGCTCGGTCATTTTTCACACAGGAGGAAAACTCAGGGGGGTTGGCAGGACTGTGGAGCAGGGCAGCCTTCCAGCAGGCAGCCTTGGCCAGCACACACAGGCTCTGGAAGCAGCACCCTGCAGGGCATGGCTGTGGTACAGCAGAGGAGGGGGGAAAAAAGCAGCAGCCTGCCTGCCTTTGCAGCAAGCCTGGGCTGCCACAGCTGCCCTCTGGGCAAACAAAGGCCTGGGCACTTCAAAGGCACCTTCGGAGCACTCAAGCCTGCTAAAGATCCTGTGTGGGGAGAGCAGCAGAACCGAGAGAAAGCTGAAGAGTGACTTTATTTAGAACGTCAGGGATGAATATTAAGAAGGCTCTGTGAGGGCCTCTGCGAGGCAGCCTGATGGATGTTTTAACAATGCAAATCATTTCATGCCTTTAGTTTCATGCCCGAGCGAAAAAACACTTTCAGATTCGGATTGTTAAACTACAATTAAGACACTTAAAATCAAAACAAAAGTCAAACTCCCTCAGATAAGTCCCTGGTAGCCATGGTGACTGCAGCATTTCAGCTCTGGAGGCTTTCTGTCACATGCCCAAACGATGGAAATCAGCTTCCAAGCACCTCACATTAACCTTCGGTTGGGGCTGAAGCCTTCGCTGCAGAGCTGCTGTTCCACAAACTGCTGGCAGGACTTGGGCCAACACTCCTGTGGCCTTTGCATCCCCTCCAAAAAGGAGTTCCTTGAAGTTTGGGTGCGGGGAAGATCAGAAGCTGCCAGACAATGAGGCTTAAAAATACCTGCCCTGCTGACCTACTTCCACTGCCAGCAGCAGCGAGACCGCAGCAGCACCCCAGCAGAAGCAACATTTTCCCAGCCCTTCCCCGGCCAAATTAGCAACAACAATAAGCACTTAATGATCAGCGACTAATTAAATATTAACGCGTGGAATGAGGGGGATGTTTTCCAGAGAAACACAATCACCCTTAGCAAAGATACGGCAGCAAAATCGTTTAGTCCCTTCCTTTGTTCCTTCTCCACTTCAGTCCCCTTCAGTTCTCTTGTTTCTCTTCTGTGCCTGCCCTCGCTCTCCTCTCCTCTCCTCTCCTCTCCTCTCCTCTCCTCTCCTCTCCTCTCCTCTCCTCTCCTCTCCTCTCCTCTCCTCTCCTCTCCTCTCCTCTCCTCTCCTCTCCTCTCCTCTCCTCTCCTCTCCTCTCCTCTCCTCTCCTCTCCTCTCCTCTCCTCTCCTCTCCTCTCCTCTCCTCTCCTCTCCTCTCCTCTCCTCTCCTCTCCTCTCCTCTCCTCTCCTCTCCTCTCCTCTCCTCTCCTCTCCTCTCCTCTCCTCTCCTCTCCTCTCCTCTCCTCTCCTCTCCTCTCCTCTCCTCTCCTCTCCTCTCCTCTCCTCTCCTCTCCTCTCCTCTCCTCTCCTCTCCTCTCCTCTCCTCTCCTCTCCTCTCCTCTCCTCTCCCCTCCCCTCCCCTCCCCTCCCCTCCCCTCCCCTCCCCTCCCCTCCCCTCCCTTCTCCTCTCCCCTTCCCTCTCCTCTCCTCTCCCCTTTCCTCTCCTCTCCTCTCCTCTCCTCTCCTGACACCTCCTCTATCATCCAAGGCAACAAATAAAAGCAGAAAGCCCGAGACTAATATCTGCATTTAAAAGCAACCAGCGATTGGGAGCGCTCAAATAAAGGGCTTAGAAATGGGTGTGAGTTTTACGAGAAGCAGTAATTTGTGTGAGAAAAATGGTCCCTGGGTGCCTGCAGTTGAACAGCAGAGTGGGAAGGGTCTGGAGCCTGAGGGGAAATTCAGGTGGCAAAGGAGCAGTCGGGAGAGAAGAAACCAAACAGACTCAGCTCTGAGTTGTACCACAACCTTGTGCCTGGCACCGAGAGGCAATCAGGGTCTCCAAGGATGGGCTGCCCACTACTGGCATGGCACTAGGTGCCACTGGACAGCCCACACCAGCTCCACCTTGGCACTGAGACCTCTCGCCAGGAGGTATCTTAATGCTGCATTTTGAAATGCTTTGTGAGTCAGGTCCTGCCTGATCGGTAGCCCTGCTGAGGGCTGCAAAGCTGCTGAGGGGCCTGGAGCAGCTCTGTGAGGAGCAAAGGCTGAAAGCCCTGGGGCTGAGAGCCTGCAGAAGAGCAGCCCCAGAGGGGATATGATCAGTGCTCAGCAGGAGCTGAAGGCTGGGGGAGCAAGAGGATGGGGCCAGACTCTGCTCAGTGGTGCCCAGGGACAGCACAGGGGGCAATGGGCACAAACTGGAAGCCAGGAGGCTCCATCTGGCCAAGAGGAGAAACTTCTTTGGTGTGAGGGTGCTGGAGGCCTGCAGCAGGCTGCCCAGAGAGGTTGTGGAGTCTCTTTCTCTGCAGAGCTTCCAACCCTCCCTGGCCATTGTGCTCCCGGGCAAGCTGCTGTGGGTACCCTGCTGGAGCAGGGGGGTTGGACTGGGTGATCCCCAGAGGTCCCTCCCAACCCCCCCATGCTGGCATTCTGGGATCCCCTTACTGGCTTATCTGCATCCTGCTTCTCCAAAGCAGGACGAGCAAAGAACTCCACTCCCCAAAGGTGAGGCAGCAGCTGAGGCCAGAGGCATTTCAATTTATTTTTCTGCAGTATTATTTTTGGTCCCCCTGAGGAGTCCCAGACACATTTCCAAATCTCTGTTTTCCTTTCTTTCTGAGCTGGACTCACACAGGGCCCAGCAGACACACACACAAACACACTCTGCTCCCAGGCTTCCATCAGGAGGCTGCTCCAAGCCAAAGGAGGTGGGATTTGGGGTTCTGCTAAAAGCACCAATTCAAGGGGATGGCTGCCAAAAGCTGGCCTGGTAAAATGGAGCAGGCAACCAAAATGCAGAGGGTGAAGTATCTGAGCACATTAAATTCTGTGCCACCTCGTGTAGCTCCAGTGTGAGGGGCTGGTCACTCGGTGCTGAACCTGGATCAAACTGGGTGAGGAGAAAGAAACAACAGGACTCATAAAAATGCATCCTCATGCTGGGGAAGGGACCAAGGGCAGAAGCAGTTTGGTTCTATTCATTCAGCCCCCAAAGTGACCAATGTGACTCCCAGCTCAGGGCTCTGTTTGCAGACTGGTGGCATGAGGGTCGTGGAGGAGCACAAAGATACCAGGGCTGAGAATATCATAGACCAGGATCTGCCATCTCCATCTAGACGCAGAGCTACCACGGAGTATGTCAGTCCTGCCTCAAACCTCCTCCAGCAGTAGAGAGCATGGAGCTGGGCACACCTCACACACTGCCCTTCCATCATCTGAACCTGTACTTTCACCACGACTAAGGATGAGAACCCAACCTCCAAACTTCAGAGTGGTTCCATTCTTGCCAGCCCCAGCCCTAATCCCACGGAGCCAGAACAAACACCAAAATCCCTGGAAGCACACAAATTGCTCTGGCAGGTAGAGGCAGTGTGACAGCAGTGCAGAAGCCTGCTGCTCTCACTGCTCCCCAGCTCAGCCCCACGCATGGACCCCCGGAAGCAAAGTGGCTTTGGCACCACCGAACCCGTGCCTGTGTGCCCTGGGCACAGGGCTGAGTGCAGGCTCCTCGCTCGCTGGGTACTGCTGCTGGCAGCGCTTCCACTTTGCCCCCACCGTATGTCCTCGTGGTCCAACCCTGCCAGCCCTCAGCTCCAGGAAAGGGCAAGCTCCAGCCATGCTGGATCAAAAAGCCCCCAAAGCCAGAGGCAGGGGCACCCTCGCTCCCCAGGCTCCGCGGCGGACTGGCAGCCAGCAGCGGGTACAGCCCCGCGGCTCTCCAGCAGCGCCCGTGGCAGAGCTGCTGCGCAAAGGCCGAGAGGCACCTAGTGGTGTCGGGGAGCACAGCAGAGCCACCAAGGCCACCCCAAAAGTGACATCCAGCCCAGCGCCAAGCGCCGCTTCGCCTTCTAGATGCCACCTTGCTCTTCTCTCCAGCCTTGCTCTTCCCTCCAGCCCACTCCAGCATCACATTTTCACCTCTGGAAGCAGAGCCGAGCTGATCTGTGGCACAGTGACTGCTGCTCCAGCCACAAATCCATTGGGATCTTCCCAGCTTGTCACAGTTCAGCAACGTCTGGGTTGTGCTCCCTCTGGGCACAGCCGATTGCAGCTCGACCAGCAGCTCTCAACAAGGCACAAACTTGCCCCCACCAAGCAGGTCACTGTGACTGTCTCCCTCAGGACCACACCAGGCCCATTGCCGGCAGCCTGTGAACCTCAGAAGAGCTCCAAAGCTGAGGCACTGGAGCGTTGTTTGTCCCAGCCTGCTGCTGAGGCATGGGACTGCATCCTCTGGACTGTGTGGCAATACCAAGGACCAAACTACTTACACCTGGAGTAGCTACTCCAGCGTGCAGTGAGTTGCAGCAACCCTCTCCTCCCCCCACACTTCCAACCTCCAGATTACAGCCCCGGAGCAGCTGGGGAGCTCAAAGGCAAAGCCAACACGAACTGAGTGAAGCAGCAGATGAGAAGCAGGAGCCAGCATCCCTTCAGTGCAAACCGAAGCAATCAGGTTTGCTGGCAGATGTCAGCAGCTGCCCTGGCACTTGGCATGGTAACAGCAACTCCAGCTCAGCCGCAGGGTTAAATCCTCTCACTGCCCTAGCTGCCTGCAGGCTGTTTCCCTCCTTACCCAAAGCCTCAACACTTACCTTCCACCAGGCTTGTGTCCATCCTAACCTTCATTACACTTCTCAGCTCCTGGAGCACTTCAGCTCTGCCACCCTCACCGTGTCCCCTGGCTGGAATAAGCCAAGGCCACCACCAGCTCCCTGCTTTCTGTGCAGGTTCAGCATTTCTCTTCCACGTGAAGGAGAATCTGGAGGCAGTGTCCTGTGCTGCAAGGCTGCTCTGCACAAAGCAGGCAGCGCTACGCAACACTTGGAGGTAAGACAAGAGCCTTTAAAGAACCACTGAAGTTTACTTTTGGCCTAAACAGAAGCTGCAGCTCTGAAGTCTCCCCACGTTGGAAGAGCAAGCTGCAGTTATTTTTTGCAGCGCCTCAGTCGCAGCGTAAACATTGACACTGCGTCTACCAGATCTAACAGCTAAATCTGTTCTCAGATCGCCATGTGGCAGGGGAGAGAGCACAGGAACCACAGAAACCAAACTTCCCACAGTTGCAAAAGCCCCAAAAGTCTGATGGAAGCCTGAATCATAGAATCAACCAGGTTGGAAGAGACCTCCAAGATCATCCACTCCAACATAACACCCAGCCCTATCCAGTCAACCAGACCATGGCACTAAGTGCCTCAGCCAGGCTTTGCTTGAACACCTCCAGGCACGGTGCCTCCACCACCTCCCTGGGCAGCCCATTCCAATGCCAATCACTCTCTCAGGGAAGAACTTCCTCCTAACATCCAGCCTACACCTACCTCGGCTCAACTTGAGACTGTGTCCCCTTGTTCTATTGCTGGTTGCCTGGGAGAAGAGGTCAACCCCACCTGGCTACAACCTCCCTTCCGGTAGTTGTAGACAGCAATGAGCTCTGCCCTGAGCCTCCTCTTCTCCAGGCTAAACACCCCCAGCTCCCTCAGCCTCTCCTCATAGGGTTTGTGTTCCAGGCCCTTCACCAGCTTTGTTGCCCTTCTCTGGACACCTTCCAGCACCTCAACATCTCTCTTGAATTGAGGGGCCCAGAACTGGACACAGCACTCAAGGTGTGGCCTGACCAGTGGTGAGTACAGGGGCAGAATAACCTCCCTTGCAGGAGGTCACAAGGCTCACAGCCCTCAGTGCCATCTCCCCGTAGAGGTCCTGCTGCAGCCTCCTCTACCTTTGCTCTCTCTCCCACCACTTGCCACAGAAGACACAAGGTTGGGGGGACTGAGGTCGACTTTCCCTGGGTGTGAACCCAGAGATATGGACCCACAGGCCTCTCTTGCACATTTCTTCTGCTTTTTGGTGGGATTGCTTTCAGCAGGCAATGGCATCAGGGAGAGGTCTGCAAGGTGCTCATCCACCCTGGCTGCCCTCCTTGCTTCAGGGGATTATTCCCTGCTGCAGACACTCAGCTTGCCTGGACACTCTGATGAACTCCTGCCTGGAGGCCTGCACCACAGCATCCTCCCCAACATGAGAAGCTGTTTCTCCTAGATCTGTCACCATGCACAACCCTTCCTCACCAAGCAGAGCTCCTAGGTCTTGCTGTCTAAAAGCAGAGAGAGCTTCTCTCACTGAGGGCAATGATGGATGCACACCAATCACAAAGAGCATCTCCAGGAGCAGCACAGTTACAGAGGGAATTTTGTAGCCCGGAACTCTCCCTCTGCATAGATTCATAGAATGGGTTTGGTTGGAAAAGTCCTCTAAGATCACCAGGGAGAAGAGTCCAACCCCCACCTGGCTTCACCTCTTTTCAGGGAGCTGTAGTGAGCAAGAAGGTCTACTCTCAGCCTCCTCTTCTCCAAGCTGAACACCCCCAGCTCCCTCAGCTGCTCCTCCCTCCCCAGCCCTGTTCTCCAGACCCTTCCCCAGCTTTGTTGCCCTTCTGTGGGTCTGCTCCAGCCCCTCAATGTCCTTCTTGAAATGAGAGGCCCAAAGCTTAACTCTGAGATGCTGCAGGGTCCATGGCAGAGGTGTGTGGGGCAGTTTGTTGTCCTCTCCCTCACTTTTTGAGGCCATTCCTCACCACAGTGTGGCTAACAGTCCTCAACTGCTACTTCTTGCTGTCCCAGCTCTGTTGCTCTGGATCCACTCCAGCCCCTCCACATCCTTCTGGGAGGAGCCCAAACCTGAACAGGGTGTCCAAGGTGAGGGCTCACCAGCGCCAAGTACAGAGGGCTGGGAATAAAACAGGAAACCCATTTGTAACTCAGGAAATTCTATCCATAGAGGAAGAAAGGGAAAATTAATGAGGGGGGGGGGGGGGAAGGGAAAGTTTATTCCAGAAGAGAAGATTTGAGCTGTTTGCTTTTCAGCCTCTCTCGTGCCCTCAGCGTGTTGAAAGCCTTTTGCCCGCAGCAGCCCACACAGTGTGCTCCATGTTGAAAGCAGGGGCAGGATCCTCAGCAGACAAGTTAATTTTCCTGCTCTGCAGCCTGCTCAGGGTAACCAGCAGCAGCCAGGCAGTAGCAATTCCAAAGATGGAAATTCTGCCTGTGCTGTTTGAGCAAGAGAGCGCCAGCGACATGGCACAGGAGGCCTTGGGCTTCTTTGCCCTAGAGAGGAAATGCTCAGCAAGTGCAAGAAGCCACAAGTGGAAGCACCTAACAAGGAGTGGCTGCTGATGGGGAATGCCCTTGAAGTTCTCTCTAGAGATGATGTGGCATCTCCAGTGCCCCTCTTCTGGTTTCTCCCCAATAAATCCATCCTTGGAAACAGAAGGCTAAGGAGCAGCATCCAGCCTTCAGGGGGCTTTGCTTTGAAATTAACAAGGAAAATAAACACGCAGCGATAGGGAACAGGCTGGAGCTACAGCTCAGGGAACAGAAGTGCTGCAGCTCCAGCCTGGGTGATTTATCACGGCCCTGAAACAAATTACTTCCATCTCTCACTGCTCCACATCCAGACCCAGAGCCTCCCCAGCGCCCGGCTGACAGCCGTGTGAAAGAGCTGCTGCTGCTGCTGCTGCTGCTGCTCTGAGAGGGCAGGAAAGGAGGTGCAGAGAGGGAGAGTGAAGCGCCCCAAGCAACACAGCATCGAGTTTACACAGGTGGTTATTAGATACAGAAATTATAGATCTAAGGTGTGAACTGAGAGAGGCTTCTCCAGCGCTGAAACGGCTGTGAGAGAGCTTCACTCGGCGGCAGGATTACTGCGGGAGTGCCTGCAGTGAGAGCTGGGGACAGATGATGCTCTGAAGCCAAGTGACAGGTTGACAGCACCACATCCGAGACAGACCACACAGCTCTGGACGCTCTCCAACACGGCAACTTTTGGCGGACGACAGAGGGAAGAGCCCTGGGGACTGAAACTTCTCCACCAACAGGTCCCAGCCACAGCCATTTGCCCACCGCCACCCCCTCCCAGGTACCACCGCCAGCTGCGTGACCCCAGAGGGACCAAAACCAGACAGCCCAGGAGGGGCTTGCAGCCCGGGCTAGACGGGGCACAAGAGAAGGGACCTCAAACACCAGAAACTTGGAGCTTCTGTAAACCTCTAAGCCTGGTGTCTCTGCAGACCCACGGAGCCTGACAGCGCCAGGGGGGTCCAGGTGTGATTCATATTCCCTATGTGCGAGCCTCCCTCAAACCGCAGCCTTCCTCCTCCTCAGCCTCGGGGGCAGAGCGTTGCTGCTGTTGTTGTTATTCTCTTATCTTTCCGAGGTCCCCGAGCCGCCGGGGCCTGGCACACTTCTCCTCCCCCGCCCCTCCGGGCCACCGGGACGGGCTGCCCTGCTGGCCGGGACCCCCGGGGAGCGGCAAGGCCGAAAAGAAAGGGAGAAGAGACGAAAGCCAGGACGCTGCTGGGTGCCGCAGGAAGGCGGCGAAGCGGCGCGGCCCTCTCCGCGGTTTCCCCCTCACGATCCCCGCCCGCCGCCGGGCCCAGCCGGGCCGGGCCCCGCTTCCCGCCCGCCCCCAGCCCCCGGCCTAGGCCGCGCCCGGGCCCCGCTCACCTGCTCGGCCGCTCCGCGGCGAACTCGGCCCCGCCGGACTCCGCCATCTTCGCTGCGCCGGGCCCCGAGCGGGGAGGCTGCAGGAGCCGCCGCGTTAAAGGCGCAGGAGCGAGCGGGGCCCGCGGCGGGAACCGGGGAGCCCTGGAGCCGCGCTGCTCCCGCCGGGCCTGGCGCCGCCCCGCCGCCGCCGCCGAGGCCTGTCACCGCCCAGGGCACCCGGGGGATGTCGCTGCCCCGCGGCTGAGGGGCTCCCGGGATTGCCACCTCCCCGCGGCTGAGGGGAGCCGGGAGGTGTCACCTCCCTGCGGCTGGGGGCGGCCCAGGACTGCCTTGCGACTGAGGGGGCTCCGGGGGCTGCCACCGTCTGGCGGCCGTGGAGCCCGGCGGCTGTCGCCTCCCGGTGCCCACCGGGTCGCTGAGCTGTCGCCTCCCGGTGCCCACCGGGTCACTGAGCTGTCGCCTCCCCGTGCCCACCGGGTCACTGAGCTGTCGCCTCCCCGTGCCCACCGGGTCACTGAGCTGTCGCCTCCCGGTGCCCACCGGGTCACTGAGCTGTCGCCTCCCCGTGCCCACCGGGTCACTGAGCTGTCGCCTCCCGGTGCCCACAGGGTCGCTGAGCTGTCGCCTCCTCATGGCTGAGGAGGCTTGGGGGGGGTCCTCATCACCCAGCTGAGGGGTCCCAGGGCTCCGTCACCACCACCCTCGACAACTGAGGTATCCCAAAGCTCTGTCACCACCCCACAGGTCCTCCTTGTGCCACCGCCCAGCCACTGTCCACCAGCAGCCAACGGTCCCAGGCCACGACCCGCACCCGGGCACATCTCACAGGGGCCATGGGGGGACTGTGGGGACAACCCTGCTGCGCATCGCCCTGGCCGCGGAGCTTGCTGCCATGCCGTGCCGTGCCATGCCATGCCATGCCATGCCATGCCATGCCATGCCGTGCCAGCCGCGGGGCAGGTGCGGCTGCCCTGCGCCGTGCAGCAGCGGCGGTACCCTGCAGAGGGTGCAGTGCAGGCTCGGCGGAGCTGGCAGCGCTCCGGCGGCGCCGCCTCCGTGCCCACAGCTGCCCCTGCGTCCCCACACATGGCCGGCACCGGAGGCGCTCCCGGCTCTTCCCAAAGCGGCCGGCGGAGGCTTGAGCCCGAGCCGTGTAATTTCCAAAGCCAGCACGCATCTGGAGGGAGCAGAGGGTCTAGAGGGCATTCCAGTCAGCGGTGGAAAGCAGGAAATTATTCATAGCGGTGGCTCTGCCAACGACCGGGGGTAAATGTCTTTGATTTCCCATGCCTCGGTGTCCACATCTGTACGAGGCAAAGGGGGGGGGGGATTCGTCCATGAGAATAAACGCGCTCGGAAAGCCGTGAAAATGCTCTTTCAAGTCAGCCTGATGAAAACTTCATGTTCTGGAGCTCTCCGCTTCAAGGAGAGCAATCTGTTTCCGAGGCAGGGCTGTGTATTTTTCTTATTTAAACCTTCTAAATCTGCTGGAGCATTAAAAATATTTGGCATTTCCACAGCACATTTCATTCCCGGCTCCAAATGCGTTTTACAGACATTCATTAATTAAGCCTCGTAAAACCTTGGGGAGAAAGGGAAGCAGCGCTTATTAATTTGCTATTTGTATTGCTGCAGAGCACGGAGACCCCAGCCGGGACCTTGGGGCCCTGTTATTTTAGACCCGACCTACTCAGAAGAGGAGATGTCAGCGCGGGGAGAGGCGGCGGAGGGGAGTCAGTGCCGCAGGTGATCGGCAGAGCCTGCGGCAGTCGCTCCGCAGCCCTCCGCACCGGGCAGTGCTGCCTGCAGGACGGAGCAAGCCTGGCTCTCGCCCCGATCCTCTCCCCAAGACTGCCTGCTTTGCGTTTCGCTGGTGTTTGGGGGCTCCTTCCCCTCCTTACCAACGCCTCGGGCTCGTTCTGCTTCCTCAGCCACCAGCTCTGCTTCATTCGATCCCTTCCATTTTCTCCCGGGGCTGCTTTTCTGCAGCCTCAGCTTCGCAGCTCGCCCTGCTTTGCGAAAAGCTTCCAGGGGAAGACTTTCCCCTTGTTACTCGTCAGGTCCGTGCGGGGATTTTAAGTGCAGTTAGTTCAGTGCCTGCCGAGCGGTAAAGCAGCCCTGCTGACGGCTGGCCCGGCCGGGCTGCCCGCTAGCCGTGGACCTCTCAATGCCAGGTGGGGGCAGCGGCTGAGGAGCTGTGAACGTTACACCTCTGCTTCCCCTGCAGGAAAAGCCAGGCTGTGCCACATGCTGTAAATGCCTTTCACATGTTCCCCAGATCCCGGTTAAATCAACCCCCAGAAGGTCTCTCAAAGCATGAAAAATGAATTTTTAAGACGCTGGAAGGAAGATGTATTCCATAACTCCTCTGGTGACCAGGCGTGCTGACTTGTGTCCTGCGGAGAAGGGACCGAGAGAGGCTATTCCTTGTTATTCCATCCTGCTGATGGGATTTTATCTCTCACAGCAAATCCAGGAACTTTTTAGTTACCATTATTCTTTGATTTTTATGGGCCATTTGATATTTATTTTTATTTCTATTCATTATTTGCTGAGTGCACTTAGCCCCTTCCCCAAGGAGCCTGCCTTATATCTGAGGTGGTTTTTACGAGCAGCATCTGAGCAGCTTGCTCAAGTTTAATACATCCATCCTGCACACACAGTATATCACAGCCCTGGGGTTCCTACTGTGGAGAGCAGCACTCTGCTGCGAAATCACAGCTCAAACCTGCTGGAGGAACAAAAAACAACCCACCCAAAAAAAAAAAAAAAGAGAATAAACTCCAAACTCTTTCCATCCTTCTCCTTTCTGCTCTTCATTCGAAGCCATCAGGATGTATTTGAGTCATCTTGTCACCTCCTTTTTTTTTCTCTCCTCCCTTCCTGCAAAACATGAGGTCCTAGCAATGTACCTTTTACTGCAAGCCAAGCTCTCACAGATCCCACGGCTCCCACAGCTGGGGCTTTCAAATCCACGTCCAGCACTGGGAGGCTAATGGCAAAATCATGAGCTGGCAGCTGCCTTTCCCCCCGACCTCCTTGTTCCATCCCAGCAGCGCTCAGGAACAGGAATTCCTCCGGCTCGCAGCGCTCCGGGTCCATGCGCCGTGTGCTGGGTGGAGGAGGCAGGCAGCTGGCCTCAACCAGCTTTTCTCTTTTCCCTCCCAATTCTTGCTACATTCCCCTCAGCACAACAAAGCCTTCCCTGTCCCTTCCTTTGCTGGTGTGATGGAGGGGGCTGCCAGTGTCCTCCCTCCTGCTTGCTGCCTCCTTACAGCATCCACGACCAGCACGGCTCCATCTCCTGCTCATCTGTGTGCCTGGAGGCTGCTGGGTGTCTGTGCTCCTGGCTGGTTTCATTCCCTCTGCATCTCTGCTAATCCCTGGGTAATCCTGGCAAGCCCGGGAAGGGGTCGGGCAAGGGGCAGTGAGTGCTGGCAGAGTCAGGGCTCTCCATGCACAGATGGGTCATGGCACTCCCTCAACTCGTCCTTCCCACTCCTTTTTACACTCTGCCTGCATCTCCCCACGGTCATGGTCAGGGCTGGAGGACAAGAGGAAATGGCCTCAAGTTGCACCAGGGGAGGTTTAGGTTGGACATGAGGAACAGTTTCTTCCCCAAAAGCGTTGTCAAAGCCTGGAACAGGCTGCCCAGGGAAGTGAGTGAGTCATCGTCCCCGGAGGGCGTTCAGAGCCATGGAGTGGTGGTGCTGAGGGACATGGCTGTGCAGCAGATTCGGTGGTGCTGGGCTCAGCTTGGGCTCGATGATCTTGGGAGGTGTTTTCCAGCCAAAGCAATCCCACGGCCGCCAGAGCGAGCAGGAGGAGCAGGTGTGAGCGGGGAGCAGACACCGAGCTGCGTGGGGTCTGGCGCCAGGGGAGGCTGCACACCTTCTTTCACGGCCCTCGGGCTCCCTCCACTCCCACGCACAGCAGGACGAGCTGGCGCCCGTGGCGCCCGTGGGAGCAGCTCCCACGCCGGCTGCAGGCGTCGGCCGTCCCCGGCACCGTGCGGCACCGCGACGAGGCCACGGCCTGGCAGGTGCCCTCTACACGTGCAGCGGTGCCCGGGATGCGTCCTGCCCCCGGGGTCGTGGGGCAGCTGCCGTGTCCCGGAGGTGAGCAGGTGCTCGCTCACGCCACCGCCTCGGGGCAGCCCAGCTCCCATCTGCTTGGCCAAGCCGCAACTGGAGATCCCAGCTCCCCCTGGCCAGCTTGGCTGCGCTCCTCACCTGGCAGCAGAACACAAGGCAGAGAACGTAAACACGGCGGGGAGCGAAGCCCCTCACGGCCCTGCGTTCCAGGCAGTGAGGAAGGCCAGGGAGTGGAAAATGCTCGTCACTCGGCGGGCTGGACGCGCTGCCCGGAGGGTGCTTCGCCTCCACACGGCATCGCCACGGCGCAGCAGCTGCGCCAGGCCCGGCCAGCGGCACCGCGCTGAACTCTGACATTTGAAGAGGGAGAACAATTTGGCTTCCTTAGCACCCCCTCCCCTCCCCCCCCCCCCCCCTCCCCCCAGCCCCAGCCCCGGCCCCGAGCAGTCCCTCGAGCCGGGCTGGAATGTGCGTGGTAGGGACAGAACCAATCCCATTAGCACGAGGAGATTGTTTTTCGTTGGGTTCTGCTGCTGTGCGCTCTGCAGCCAGGGCTGCGCCTCCCTGGGGCAGGGCACGGCAGGGAGGATGGGGAGAAGGAGCAGCCCATGCATGTGGCACTCCCCGGCCAGTCTGGCTGCCTGCTTTCGGCGGCGCCGTGAGGTTTCCCATCTTTGAAGGCCTCATGAGCTCGGCTGCCAGCTCCAGGCTGGTGCTCGGCGTGGTTTGGAGGAGCCTTGGTAGGGACGAGGGCGCAGCTCTGGAGGGGAAGGTGCTGAAGCCAGTGGCGCTGCCAGAGCTCGCTTTGAATCCCCTTCCAACTCCCCACCCCACATCCTCGTCCTCACTCCATGTCTGGATGGAGATCCACCTCCGCCAGGGTTAAAGCTGAATTTACAGCTCTGTTGGTCAGGACAGTCCCGGATTGCAGCCATGTGCTAGCAGGAGCGGGGCCAGGGGCAGCAAGAGGCAGCTGGAGCAGCTAACAAATATCCTTCCCCCAGCTGAGAGGGGAGCCCAGGCTCTTTTTTCCATCATCTTCAAAAGCCCTGCTCTGGCAGGGCCCAGACCCTCTGTTTCCCCCTGGCTGTGCTTTCTCATGAAGATTCTGGTTCCTCCAGCACAAGGCAAGAACAAGAAACCTCCCTCAGCTGCTCTGTGTCAGCAGCATCTCACTGGGATGTGAGTAGTGAAGGGGAGCAAGGGGCGCAGAGCCAGGGGAACCAAGAGTGTGCCCACCCTGAGTCAGGAGAACCTGACACAGGTCATGAGAATGGCTCCTGTGGACTTCTTGGAGCCATTCCCTGCCCTGCTCTCCCACTTCCCGGCTTTCTGTTCCATGAGTCGTCCCCGGACCACGGAACTCAGTGCTCTTCCCGAGCAGAAACTTCCCGGCTGGACGTGGCACAGGGCTCCAGGCACCCGTCAAGGGACAAGGAGCTGTGAGAGCTCCTGAAGGCATCCTCAGCAGAGTGAGAAGCAGGGGGAGCGGCAGCGCTGGGAGCAGGCGGCAGGAGAGGAGGGAATCTGCGCACAAACGCACCCGCCCCTGCCCGGCCCTCGGCGGGAGCCTGCGAGCAACAGGGAGCTCTGCCAGCCCCCGGCGCTGGGACCCGCAGGGCAGAGAGGAGAGGACATTCTCTGGAGGGGACAGCAGCAGCCACGGAATGGCCAGGGAGGGGGCAGCTGGCAAGACCCCTGCAACCTTCAGCATCCACTGCCAGAGGCTGAGTGACAACATCTGACGAGATGGAATCAGAGATCACAGAACTGCTGGGGTTGGAAGAGACCTTTGAGGGCATCGAGTCCAAGCAGTAACCCTGCACTGCCAGCTCACCACTGAGCCCTGCCCTCGGCACACCTCCATGGCTTTGAAACCCCTCTAGGAATGGGGATTCAACCACTGGGCAGCTTGGGCCAGGCCTGGACAATCCTTTGGGTCAGAAATTGTTCCTCATGTCCGACTTAAACCTCCCCTTGGCAACTTGAGGCCATTTCCTTTTGTCCTATCCTTTTTCCTTGGGAGAAGAGACCAACCCCACCTGGCTCCAGCCTCCTTTCAAGGAGTTGCAGAGAGCAGTGAGGTCTGACCTCTGCATAGATTCATAGAATGGGTTTGGTTGGAAAAGTCCTCTAAGATCACCAGGGAGAAGAGTCCAACCCCCACCTGGCTTCACCTCCTCTCAGGGAGCTGTAGTGAGCAGTGAGGTCTGCTCTCAGCCTCCTCTTCTCCAAGCTGAACACCCCCAGCTCACTCAGCTGCTCCTCCCTCCCCAGCCCTGTTCTCCAGACCCTTCCCCAGCTTTGTTGCCCTTCTGTGGGTCTGCTCCAGCCCCTCAATGTCCTTCTTGAAATGAGAGGCCCAAAGCTTAACTCTGAGATGCTGCAGGGTCCATGGCAGAGGTGTGTGGGGCAGTTTGTTGTCCTCCCCCTCGCTTTCTGAGGCCATTCCTCACCACAGTGTGGCTAACAGTGGTTCTTGCTGCCCCATGGCAGGACGTGCAGGAGGCCAGCACCAACGCTCACTGCAAGGACACAACACAGCATGGGCTCATGCTCCCCCCATGTCCTCATCCCCAGCCATGAGCTGTGACTGCAGCGTGGGCTGTGGGGGCCACACACTATGAATTCTGCTCCCTCCACTGTGAACAAATGAGAGAGAGAGTGAGGAGCAAAAGGCATGGGGTGGAACCCACTCCCCCACCCCCCCGGCTGCCTGCTGCGGGGAGTGGAACCAGCTGATTTCATGCATCTCCTTCTTGTTGCCGTGGGGTCCCTCCTCACCTGCTCCTGGGCACAGTTCCCTGCACCCCGAGCCAGCAGCGAGGAATCTGACTCCAGTTTAAAGGCCAGGAGCTTGTCCACGGTTCCTAGCCCGGCTCCCATCCCGGGAGGGTCCTGCTGCCCGCGGTGGGCAGGGCTTACCACCAGCTGTCTGCACCCATCTTGTGCCTTGCTACCTCCCTCTACACCAGCCCGTGGCAGAGGGATGCACAGAGCCTGGTGCTGGGGGTCTCAGCCTCTGGCAGCAACCATCCTGAGAGTAGGACCCTGGCCCAGGCTGCCCAAAGAGGTGGGAGCTGCCTCATGCCTGGAACCCTTCCAGGTCAGGTTGTTTGGAGCTCTGAGCAGCCTGCTCTAGCTGAGGATGTCCCTGCTGACTGCAGGGGAATTGGATGAGCTTTGAAGGTCCCTTCCCACCCAAACCAGTCCGGGATCCCACGGTGCTGTGTCTCTAGGATTCTCCTCGTTCCCATCTCCGCATCCCAGAGCCAACCAAGCAGCTGAGACCAGTCCCAGCCCCAGTGCCTCGGGGGCCCCGCGCCGCTGCTGGCTCCGAGGACGGGACCCTGCTGAGCTCCTGAAGTGCTAGAAACGAGCCTGCAGCCCTCGCGTGAGCTTTTCTGTCGTGCTTGGCATGGGGAGAGCTCGGCTGTGGCGTGGCCGCGGGCACCGCGCCAGGACAAACCCCCGCTGCGGGGAAAGGTGGATGCACACACGTGCGAGCGTGCCCCAGCCCTGCCGCCCGGGGGGTGCCAGGCCTGGCGCTGACGTGCGGGGCCTGATTTATGATTTTCCTCCTCCGAGTGGGCGCCTGAGTGCCCCTGAGTGATCTTCAGCGGCGGCAGCCCTCACGCCCCAGCCCTCCTCTGCTCGCAGCAAGAACACGTCCACGCAGCCCTCCCGCCGCGGCGTCCCGACCTACCCCTCCTCCTCCTCCTCCTCGCTGCCAATGCGCAGCTCCCTGCTCACCCAGCACCCCTCACTGAGCCCACCCATCCCCTGGGCGTTGGTAGCAGCCCCGCAGGGAACACCACATCAGCTCTGGTGATGCAGATTTGCCAGCCTCACAGCAGAGTACCAGGTCGTTCCACGTCCGGGCAGAACAGCCCAGGCAGGGGTTTCTCTCTGGTGTGCCAGGGGCTTTATCCCGGCTCAGCCTGCAGAGCCAGGATGGCAGGCTGGGAACAGCCCTGTGCCCTTCTCCGAGCTCAGACCTGCTCCCCAGCCCTTGGTGGGCACCATAAAGCCACTGACTCAGCCAGGTCTGGTACAAACCTTTTATTTCCCCTCTGCCCATGGTGCCCAGCTAGCTTGGGGCTGGGTTTGCCCTTTGGAAGAGAAGCTGAGGAGGGCTCCATGGCCACCCTTTGCCCTGAGCTCGTGGCCTGGTTACACCCCAGAGATGGAGAGAGCCACCGTGGCCAGGGACAGCATCCCAGGCCCCACCGAGCCTCATACTGAGCCGAGCGGCCAAAAAGCGACAACGAAAAGTGCACCCCAGCACGGACAGAGACCCCCCCAGCCCCCTCCCCAACCCAGTTCCCCGACCCCAGATATGTTGCACGGGTGAAAGTGATACAGAGCAGCACAGAACTGGCAGGGATGGGGACAAGAGCCCCCTGCCCCACCATGCCGTGGCCCCCCAGAGACCGCTCAGCGCTGGGGAGCGTCCGGCACACGGAGAGAGCCCAAAAACCCGGGGGGGGAGTCGCGGGTAATAAGTTAAACTGTACAGACGTGTTAGGGGGACGCGGGGATGGTGGGGACCGCCCCCCGGGAGCAGGAGTGTCCCCGGGGGCCGAGGAGCCACATGCCAGTGCAAACCAAACCACGAAACGATGCACAGTCAGGGGAAGGAGAATGTGAGGAGCTGCCCTGGCTCACACCGAGCCCGGCGGCGGCAGCGGAGCCACAGGGAGCAGGGGGAGGGAGGGGACACCTCCATGCCGAGGGGCTGTGCTGGGGACAGATGAGGGGGTCTTGGCTGGGAGACCCCAGGCCTGGCCCCTGCTCCCAGGGCACCGCTGGCATCCTAAAGACCCGTAGGCTGGGTGCTGCCAAGTCCTGCCATCAGCTACAGCCCCTCAAGCCGAGCTGCTGCCGGCATCAGGCAGAGAAGCAGAGCCCAGGGTGGAGGTGTCCCAGCAGCTCCCACCTCCTGCCCAAGCTTGAACACACTGCAGCAGCAGCACAAGGCAGGGAACCGCCGCCTCGTCCCCTGCTCCATCCCATCGGCATCGGTGCCAGCCACCCCAAGGGCATCAGGGAGCAGGGAGAGGGAGGAACCATCCCAGGGCCCCTCCACGACTCCGGAAAGGCCGGCTGGGTCCTCGTGTGGGCATGGAGGCAGCGAGATCTGCTCCTCACTCCGGCTGCCAACGCCAAATCCATTCGCCACGTTTCGGCTCCCCGAGGCAATCGGCTCCGGCGGCTGAAGGCAGCTCCCAGGGCCGGAGCCGGCGCCTTGGAGGCTCAGCCCAAGGTGGGAGGCCGGGGATGTGCCGAGCCAAAGCCCAGAACTCTGCAGACATTCTCCATCCCCCACCGCAGCCGGCTCCCTCCTGCCCAGCGCTGGACCCATGCCCGGAGGGCTGCGAGGCCCCGGGGGGCTGCGGTCGGGAGCAGACAGACCGGGAATGGGCTCCCCCCAGCTTCCCACTCTGGCAGCTCCTCTCTTGGCTCTCGAGTGCTGGAAACCAGGGTCCCAGCAAACAGCTGAGGAGGCAAAGCTGCTGCCCGGCTCCTGGGAGCCTCCTCCACAGTGCCCATCCCCGGGGAGCCGCATTGCACCCCTGGTCCCCACCACTCCAGAGCCAGAGATGTCCCTCCATGAGCTGGGGACGTGGGGCAGTGGAGCAGGACCGAGGTTGCTGCCATGGGGATGGTGACAAGGAGGTGGCAGGGAGGTGGTGGGAAGGGGTGGGAACACTACAGGATGGTCTTGTCCAGGTCGACTTTGAGGGGCAGAGGTCCTGCGTCCTCGCTGCCGTGCGCGGGGCACAGGGTGACAGCAATGACGGGCGGCAGGGGGAAGGGGCCGGAGCCATCCAGGTCCTCCAGGTACTCCTTGTCCCCGTTGAT
Organism: Pogoniulus pusillus; assembly: GCF_015220805.1. NCBI lineage: Eukaryota > Metazoa > Chordata > Aves > Piciformes > Lybiidae > Pogoniulus > Pogoniulus pusillus. Next base: position 2,126,075 of record NC_087304.1, on the reverse strand, counting down.
GCTGAGAGGCTGGAAGAGAGGCAGAGGGACCTGTGCAGCCCAAGAGCAGAGGACAGGACCTCTTTGTCCCCAGCCTGGGACAACATGGGGCTGGCTGCGGATGTACCACACAGCAGGGACATTGCAGTGAGCCCAGCACGGTGGCTGAGGACCACAAAGACTATGTGGCCACATCTCAGCCCGACAAGGCTCACCCAGCCATGACAGGGACCCCCAGGCTGTCAGAGACCCCTCCGGGACTCTCCCCACTCCGGGCTGCGCTGAGCACAGCTCACCCCATACCTGGGTCTTGACGTGCTGCTCGGGGGCAGTCACCAGGCTGGCACAGCTCAGCCACAGCATCACCACGATGGAGAGGAAGAGGCAGGCGGCCAGGATCCAGCGAGGCAGGCCTGAGCGCCTGTAACACACCCCCAGCCCCCGCCAGAGGAAGACACCAGTTTATGGCAGGGCACGGGGTGGGGGTTGGGAGGGGAGGTGCCCCCAGGCCCTCACGCAGCCTCTCTGCACCTACTTGGCCATGCAGCCCAGGAAGTCGTGCTCCGGCGGGGGGGGGGTCTGCATGCTGAGCCTTGGCTTTGCCCCGCGGCTCCTTCTTGGGGGGCTTCTCCCCCTTCCCCCGGGGACCTGGCAGGAGGGAGGTGATGCTGAGCCTGGGCACACAGCTTGGGCATGCCTACCCCACTTGCCTCTTTGTCAGCACCTGGTTGGGTGCAGGGGTGCTGGTGAGGGGGCCCTCTCCCACCGAGGACTCGCTGGGGAGCACAGAGAATCCCACAGCTTCTTGGAGTGGGTCCCGAGTCTGGACTCCTCCCACCCCCTGCCCCCTCTGTGGGTGTGGGACACTGATCAGACCCGAGAACGGAGAAGTCAGATGAGAGCCAGGAGGGTTCCAAAGCCCACAGAGTGCCTCCAACCCCCATCAGCCCAGACCCTCCTGCACCTGTGTGGGGCTGGAGGGCACGGGGGTTGGACCCCGGTGCTGCCCACGCCGGCTGGGTCTCTGGAGCCTCGGGTACTGCATACTCCATCTGGGGCTGGGACTGGTGGGTTAGCAGGGAAAGAGGGAGACAGAGGTGAGCGAGGGGGTCCCCATCCCTCTCACCAGTCTCAGCAGAAAGGGGACATGGGACACCCCCACCTGGAACACCACAACTTTGCCATCGTCTGCCTGCAGGTAGAAGGTCCAAGTGGAGGAGATGAAGCTCTGGGCAGAGCTGACAATGTCGTTGCAGAAGGTGGACACCAAATCGAACATGGAGAACGATGGCTCCTGCAGCTCCAGGCTCTGCAGAGGGACAGGAGGTCACCACCAGCCCCGCACCAGCCACCCCCAGAGACAACAGCCCGGACAGGACACGGAGCCAGGCACTCCAATTCGGGGCTCAGTCTTTTCCCAGGGATGGAGGTGTGCAGGAGCTGTGGTCCAGCCCTGGGGGAGTGCCCAAGAGGAGGGCTGTAGTTCTCAGGGCCACCGTCCAGCCCCAGCTCTACCACCCAGAGCCCCCTGCGTGGCAGCTCCGTGCTCCCAAGCAGCTCTTTAAACCCCGGGAGCGGAGCGGCGGCGCTGCCGAGGGCGTTGCTCCCCTGGCAGCCTCTCCGTGCCCTGGATTTTTTGGCCGTCGCGGCCGTTTGTTATTTTTAAAGCATCCCTGCTGGAATCCGCTTGGCTGCTCCCTGCCAGTGGCTCCCAACATTTTCCGACAGCCCCTCGCACGGCCAGCCCAGCAAACAGGAAATAAATGGGTCAGATTCTGGGTCTAATTATTGTGCTAAATCTGCTCTGCCTGCCTGCCTGCCTGGGAACCCGAAGGAAAAACGCTTCGGGTGGGTGAAGGGGGTGACAGTGCCGTCGTCCCCCCCCCCCCGGCAGCTCATGCTTCCCGATGCTCATCCTTGACCTCGCAGAGGGGCTGGGAAATGAGATCAGATAGGGAAGGCTCCAAAGTGGCTTTCCAAGGGTCGCAGCTTTCTGTAGCACAAACTCACCCTTGTCCACACCCAGGCGAAGCCAAAAAGCCTCCACCTTGGGCTGAAGACGAATTTAATTAATTGGGCAGAATCTGAATTAATTAAACGTCACAGGGACGATGCTAATTGCTGGGCAGGGTAACAGATAACTGGGGGGGGTCTGCAGGCACTGCCCGGCGGAACCTTGCACCCGGGGAGCTCGGTGCCATCAGCCTGCATGGCCCAGCCCTGCAGGAGGGAGGCAGGGAGGGATGGACGGAGGGAGGGAGAGATGGATGGAGGAATGGGGGGAGAGATGGATGGAGGGATGGGGGGAGAGATGGATGAAGGGATGTGGGGAGAGATGGATGGAGGGATGGGGGAGAGATGGATGAAGGGATGTGGGGAGAGATGGATGGAGGGATGAGGGGAGAGATTGATGGAGGGATGGGGGAAAGATGGATGGAGGGATGTGGGGAGAGATGGATGGAGGGATGTGGGGAGAGATGGATGGAGGGATGGGGGAGAGATGGATGGAGGGATGGGGGAGAGATGGATGGAGGGATGGGGAAAGAGATGGATGAAGGGGTGTGGGGAGAGATGCATGGAGGGATGGGGAAAGAGATGGATGAAGGGGTGTGGGGAGAGATGCAGGGAGGGATGGATGGATAGAGACCCCATACCTTCTCCTTCCTGCTCTCCAGCTCGGGCAGCTGCTCACGGCATCCAGTCATGCAGCCAAACTGCTCCTCTGCCTGGCTGTAGGCTTCAGCACATGCTGCCAGGTGAGAGGGTGACACAGGCTTAGGGGGGGGCTCAGCCACACCCCCAGTTTACACCCAGTGGGTGCTGCTTGGCTGGCAGCAGGGTCAGGATGCAGCCATGGGGCACCACGTGGCGCTGAGCAGAGGCAGAGTGCTGGTGAGGGTGGAAAGCACCACGGAGTGTGGGGACATCCCCCCCGCCCCCCTCATTCCCGAGATGGTATTTAGGGGGTAGGGAGGGCCCTCGGCCGCTGGCTCCTCACCTGCCTCACACTCAGCTCTGGTTGTGTTGAGCTCGGCGCTCGCATCCACGAAGTGGCAGATGGAGAGCAGCCGGCAGCCCCGGTAACAGGCGTTGAGAACTGCATCCTGCAGCGAGGAGGAGGAGGAGGGCAGCCCCGAGCTGGCACCAGGAGCCAGCCGTGGCCCCTCTGCACCCGATGCGGGGAGAGCTGGACACCACCACTCTCCTACAGGACCACAGCCCGGACTGGCATCCTGTACGTGGGGGACTGGCATCCCAGGGGAGGAAGAGCTGCCTGTGCCCCCCCATTTTGCAGCCAGTGGAGGGGTTAACACATGGCCTCGTTCCCATGGAGGCCGTGGCAGGTGCCCACATCTCTGCTTAGAGTGTTTGGCACCAGCGTGGGCTCCAGGAAGCAGGGGCCGCAGTGGTGGCTGTGCGGGGGGGGGGGGGGAGAGGGGGAGGGGGCTGGGAACACACTGTGGGGGCTGCGGGGGACACACTGAGCCTATACAGAGGTCACTGTGTGTGTCTGTGTGGGGTCTGTGTGCCCGCGGGGAGCGTGGGCAGAGCTGGGTGCTGTCAGGAAGCAGCTGGAGCCCGGATGGGAAAACATCTCCATCCCCCCTGGCAGTGGAGGCTCCTGCCAAGGCGATGGCCTAGATACGGCCCCGCCACCGCGGGGGCTCGGCGACAGTCCCGGGTGCCACCGCGTGGCCCCTGGCACAGCACAGCTCTACAGGCACTGATCCAGGCCTTTCCGTGGCACCCCGTGCCAAATGACCAGCACTCGGCTCCATCCTGGTCCCTGCTGCCAGGGCTTGGGGCTGGTCCCCCTCACCAGCACGGTGTCAGTGCCCACCCTTCTCCCTCAGCCCCCTGTGCCACCACAGCTGGGCATGGCTCTGCCACGCCACTGGGGGTGGGGGCAGGAGGGCAGAGCGGGGATAGGTCCCTGCTACGTGCCCAGTAAGGCCTCACTTAGTGGCTTCCTAAACCTGGGGCAGCTGCCATCACTGAGAGCACCCCAAAGATGGCATGGGCAAAACCACTGCGGGCACCCCAAATGCTGCATGTCCTTACCGGGGCACTCCAAAGCTGCAGAGGAGCAGACATTGAGGCTCCTCCAGTGACCCCCATGGTGTTCCCAGTACCCCCCCCGCACACCGTGCTTTCCACAGGGGTGGTCCAGTGTGGGACTGTGTGGCAGTGGTGCCCATGCAGGGCAAGCTGGAGCCGCCAATGCCCCCAGTGCCCCCAGAGCTCCCAGTGCTCTCAATGCTGTTGAAGCTCCCAGATCCCCCCTGTTGCTCCCAGCCCCCCCTGTTGCTCCTGGTGCCCCTGGTCCCGGCAGCGCTCCCGATACCCCCGATGCTGCTGATGCTCTCCCCATGCTCCCGGTCCCCGCAATGCCCCCGGGTACCCGATGCCCCTCGGACTCACGGCGGCGGCCCGGCGCGGCAGGCTGCGGCCGCACTGCCCGCGGCACCCGGCGGTGTCTCCGAGCTGCGGCGAGAAGGGGTCGGGGGCGGCGGTGACGGCGACGGCGGCAGCGGCGGCGAGGGCCAGGACCAGGCCGAGGGCGAGCAGGGCCCGGGAGCCACGGGCCGCCATGGCGGGCGCGGAGCGGCGCGGAACGGAGCGAACCCAGCGCCCGCCGGCCCCGCCAGCCCCGCCGTGACGCGCCGTGCGCCGGGCGGGGGCAGCCGGGGGCGGGGGGAGCCGCCGCAGCCTGCGCAGGTCCAGCGGCACCGGCACTGGCAGCGGGGAGCGGGGATGAGGGAGGGATCGGGATGTGCGGGCACCGGGGGTGCGGGCATCGCGGGATGCTCGGGCGAGGGGGGATGCGGGGATACCCCCGGGATGCTGGAGGACTGGGGAGTCCTGGGGACTGGGAGATGCTCATGGACTGGGGGATGCAGGAGGGTGGGGTCCTGGGCACCAGGAGGTGCCTAGGCACTGAGGGATGCCAGGGTACCCGGGATGCAGGAGGACTTGGGGGGCAGGCACCGGGCATGTCCGTGGGACTGGGGAACACACAGGGAGCAGAAGGTGTAGGGGGAGCAAGGGCTGTGGGGAGGGGCACTGGGGGACCAAAGAGTACGTAGGGATCAAAGAGGCACAGCAGAACTGGGGGACAAAGAGGGAGCAGGGAACAGCAGAAGTGGGGGACAGTGACACCAGCAAAACAAAGGGGTGGGGATCGGGGGGGGGACACCATTGTCACTGGTGGCAGAGATGGGTCACAGAATGACGGAGCTGCCCTGGCACTGGGCACCGGTGAGCACCAGCAAGCAGTAACACCAGAGCCTCGCTGCCCCCCGGGACCAGCACCCCAGGAGGGGAGAAAAGCTTCTTGTCCCCAGTCAGCATTGAACCCAGCCGTGCCACCCTCCCCGGCCTTTGGAGCCTCCCCAAGGTGCCGGGTGCATGGCACCCTCCCCCCCAGCTCCGTGGGGCCCCGCCCGGCCGGGCACGGGGCTCTCCCTGACACCCCAGATTTACAGCTTTGATTTCCCAGGGTTTCGAAGACATAAAAGGCGCAGGCTTGGCCCTGTGCTCGCTGCCCTCCCATCGGCCTTATTTATGGCAGCACCCCAAAGCCGGCCCGGGGGGGAGAGGAGGAGGAGGAGGAGGAGAATGAGAAGGAGAAGGAGGAGGAGAAGAAGGAGGAGGAGGAGGAGGGCTGGGGGCTTCGCTAACCTCCGGCCCTAATGGGGAACACATGGCAGGACCCCGGCACGGAGAAACAGAGCGGGGGGTTGCCGGTCCCAGCTCAGGTCGAGGGGTGCTCCATGCCATGGGCTAGGAGGACAGGGGTGGGGGTGGCTGAGACCTGTGGGTAGGGCTGGGAGAGCACAGCCCTGTGCCCCCCCGGGAGCGGGGCCCCTCCTCACCCCGCTGCTCTCCGCCAGTTTATTCATCTTGTTAATCAAACCAGGGCCGTGCTCAGCCCGGGCCGGCGGCGCTGCCAGGTCGACTCCGCTGCCCCTTCCCCCTCCTGGAGCCCCTCCAGCCCCTCGGCCTCACGTCTGGCACCAGTGACTGATGGCCAAGCAGATGGGATGGCCTGGGGCTGTCACCGCGAGTCCCAGTACCGCTCACAGGTGAGGTTTCCATCAGCTGGAGGGACGGAGCCAGAGCCCCACATCCCAGGTGGACCCAAACCCACCGGATGGAGAGCTGGGAATGCCACGTCCAGCGGCCAAGGCTCCCACCGCACCTGCCCACAGCGTGCCTGGCACCAGCCCATGCTCCCCCCACTCCTCTTTTAGCAGCAATCCCCTTTCCCAGGCAGTGCTCTCCAAGTTGGCAAATATTTACTGCCCTCCCCCTTCCAAACACTCGATGCCTTTTGCGTTGCTCTCTCCTGACCCACATTTTTTCTGTCGGAGCCTCTCACCAAACCTCCTCCCACGCTGCCTAGAGCATCTCCACCACTACTCCATGGCAAGGGAACCCATCACCCCACACCCTCACCCCACAAAGCCCATCCCTGGTGCTCCAGCATCCCCTCCACACCAGCTGCATTCCCTCCCCCCACCACCACTCTAGAGAGTCATAAACTCCCTCTGGGGACTTTTTGTGCTTCCCAAAGCAAACAGAGGTGGGAAGGTGGAGGCAGCGCTGCGAGGATGCTCTTGAGCAGAGGGGTTGTGCCAAGGAGGGGGCAGAGGGGTGGCAGGGAAGGGGTTAAGTGGGTTATAAATTACCCAGAGATGTGGAAATGTGACTGAGAGGAATAGAAAGCAAACTGACTGCTGGATTCTTTGCATTTCTAGCCTCTTTATTTTTCCCTCAGGTCACTTTAAAAGGATGCAGGCAGTCAGAGGCAGCTCTGCTGCGCCTTCTCCTCTTGCTTTTTCTGGGGGCTTGGGGTTTTTTGTTGTTGTTGTTGTTTGTTTTTTACACCCTGGCCCTTGAGCCAGAGGCTGTCTCCGTCCAAGGACTTTATGGAGCAGGCTCCGGCTGGGAAATGGGGTAAGGAGATTAATTCAGGGTAAGATGTGCCGGGCCCAGCCCCATGACACAGGATGGAAAGCTGGTGGGAAGGTGATGAGTGGTGGGAAACCAGAGCCACGATGCTCAGCCTGGGTGTGGGGATGTCACCAGGGCCACCCTGGAGTCTTGGATCCATCCAAAGGGATTTGCATGCCCCCGAGGCAGAGCAGGGAACTGGGGGGAGGGGGGGGTGGGGAAGTTGGGCCCCATGGCCGGATTCTGCACCACAACAGGGCAAAGAGGCCCTGGGAACAGAACCACAGTGGGGGACTGAGGACAGTCGGTCCATGCCAGCCCCAGGGGACCCCCATGCTGACGCCACAGCCTGGTCTGGGGGCCGGAGGGGTTGCCGGGCTGGATCCTGCGGCAAGAGCCTGGCTGGTGCCCGTGCGTGCAGCGGCTCGTGGGCAGGAGGGAGCAGCCCTTTAAAGGTCGCTGTCAAAGGGCAGTGCTGACCACATCTGCCTGCTGACCACATCTGTTCACTGACCCGACCACATCTGACCACCGACCACTTGTGCCCGCTGACCACATCTGACCACTGACTGCATCTGCCCTCTGCCCGCCCGTGCCCGCTGCCCAACGCGCTGACTCAGAGAGCAGGGCAGTGACTCTGTCATCTCCAGCCCCCCCTGCCGCTGCTGCTGCCCGCATCCTGCCGCCACACCGCCACTGCCAACCGTCAGGGACCACAGGCACGGCAGGGCTGCCTTTGTCCACCCATCCTGTCCCATTCCACAGCATTGGATCCAGATGTTGCCATGGGTCAGGGAGGGCAAATGTCCCCAAGCCACCCGGGGTGACATTCTGCACACGAGTAGGTGACACCAGTGGGGATCAGCTCTCATCTCCTCCCAAACCTACTGTCTCCCTGAACCCCAGCAAAGCCTCAAGCCCACTTCTGCTGATGCCTTTGCCAGGATAAGTGTCACCCCCTCCTCAGGGGCTCTCCCAACGCAGCCACCCTCAGTCCCACCTCATCCTTGGCTGCAGGTGGGAGCTAAGGGAAGGAGAAGGCGACGGGGACAGCGGTGGGGGCAGTGCAGGTGGGCAGCCTGGTCCCAGCTCCAGCCGCAGGGGGCGATTTCTCCTCCCTTGGCCTCTCTCCTCAGCACCCAGCGCTGGCTGCGGGCCCAAGGTGGCTGCCTAGGGGTGGGCCGGGGCAGTGGGTCGGAGCGCGGGCGGCCGGCGGCCCCCGGGGCGGCCGTGATTCACTCGGCCAGACCGCGGCTGGCGGGGCTGAAGTCTCTCAGGCTGGGTGGCTCCCGGAGCCTGACATTTTTGGGAAATTTCAACAAAAACAATTCAGAAGCTTCCAAAAAGCAGGACGAGGAGAAAAGGCATCGCTTTGTCTCCCTCCCGCTCGCTTCCATTGTTGTTTCTTTTCTGCTCCGTGCGATTCCTTCAGGCAGTGCCTAACACCTCAGCGCCCGGCGGTGACTTCCAGGCAGCATCAGCCCCACTTTGGCCTCAGCCCTCCACTCCAGGGTCACTTCTTTGGGTTGGGTAGCCTGGGCCACTCAGATGTCCCCTGTCACCCCCGGCTTTGTCCCCCAGCGCTTCATCCCCTGCAAGGAGCCATGTCCCTGCCCTCCCGGCGAAGGGGGCACAGAGCTGAGACAGGAAGCAAAGGGGCAGGGAGCGCCACCGGACAATGGGATGGAATCCCTCACCCCGACTCTGAGCCCCCGGAGCCACCCACCAGCCTCAGCAGCAGCAGACACGGTCCCGCTGCCTCGGGGCTCTCACCCCTGTCCAGTCCTCAAGGTCAGGGCCACAGGTTCCCTCTGTGCCCCCTCTGCTGGTGGGGAACCTGACCCCTGGCATGGGGTGCTCTGAGGCACCCCACTGCTCCTCACAAGCAGACCTAAAGGATGTGCAGCTGGGGACAGCCCATGCGTGGGGACAGTGTCCTTGCCACAACCAGGACCTGCCATCCTGGGGCTCTGGCACCCATCTTGGGGTGCTCCTAGTGCCACCGAGTCCTGGGCAGGAGGACACGAAGGGGCACCGGGACCAGCGTGTGATGCCTGAGCAGATGGCTTCGCCGCGGTGCTGGTGGCACAACTGGGGATGCCACCACCACTGGGCTGCCCGGGACCCTGGGGGCAAACACAGCCCTGTCCCGCGGGGGTTGAGGCCACTTGGGCGTTTTCCTACTTTTGGGGGGGGGGGGGGAGGGTGTAGTGGGGAGAGGGATCCGAGGGCCGAGGGATCTGATGCAAACCACTGGGATTTGCCAGAGGAGATTCCTGCTCTCACCACCGCTAAAAAGCCAGTTCCGGGATTTTTATCCCCTAAAGGCACTTTTGATGGGGGGGGACCTCCCCGGACGGCCCGGCTCGGCCACGGGTGCAGCCTCGGGAGCGGCCCCGTGGGCACGGGAGGGTCCGTGGCGGCCGCGAATGAGTCACCCGTGGGAAGGCTCTTACTCAGCTCCCGCGGGGCTCGGCGGGGAGCGGGACACCGGCTCCGGACCGGGCAGGGACGAGGAGTCAACATCCCGCGGCAGCACCAGGAGCCGCGGGGCGGGACATCGGCACCCGAGTATTGGTACCGGAGCCGGTACCAGGCTGGGACGAAGGGACCCTAGGGCCGGTGCCTTTCTGCCCCCCCGGGGGCGGGCCCGGGCCGGGCGGGGCGGGGCCAGGGCGGCATTTAGGGCTTTGGTTACCGGGGGCTGCTCAGACTTGCTCGGGACTTCCCCGGACGTGCCGGTGCGCTCCGCTGCCCCGGGCACCGACGGGCACCGGAGCCGGCCATGCCGCCCCTACCATCATTCCTTCCATTGCTCCTGCTCTGCCTGCGGCTCCTCTGCGCCGAGCCCATCGCCTGTGAGTACCGGCAGCACTGGGCGGCTGCTGCAAGGTGGACGCGGGAGGTGAGGCCAGGGGATCCCGTCGGGGCCGGGGCGGGTGCTGCGCGGTGCCCCCCGGGGCTGCCCTGCTTAGTGCGGGCCATGCGGGGTCGGTCTATGTGGAGGGTATCTCGTCCGTCCCGTCTGTTCCGTCCGTCCCGTCCGTCCCGTCTCCCCTGTCTCGCTCCGGGAGCGGCGGAGACATCGCCGGGCGCACCTCGGGGCCGCACTTTGCAGAATAATGGGGACCCCCCCCCGCCCCGGGGAGCGCAGCCGGGACTCTCCATCACCTCCTTCGGCAGGCAACCGGTTCCTCACTCCCGCATTGATCCGCAGCCCAGACGGGACCCCCCCCCCCTCCACCTCCCTGCAGAGAACAATAGAGGAACCTTTCTGTGTTCTCCCCAAGCCCCGAGAGCAGCCGAACCCCCCCTCCTGTCCAGGGAGCAGCCAGTACCCCTCTCCCGATGGAGGTGGGGCACCCCGCTCCCCGAGAAAGGTCTGTCCCCCTTGTGTGTGTCCCCCCGCGCCGTGCAGAACCCCCTCCCGGAGAACAATGCGGCTCCAATCCCCACCCAGGACAATAGAAACCCCCGGCCGGCCGGAGAACAATAGCGAACCCCTTCCCCACACGACCCTTTCCTACCCCTGGGAGTGATGACCCCCCCTTCCCCTTCTCTAAAGCCTCTGAGCCCCCCCTCCTCTTGTTGAGATCAACAAGGGATCCCCATTCCCCCCGGAGAGGTCTGCCCCCCGGTCCCAGAGAACAATGAATCTCCCTTTTCCCCACCCAGAGCAACGCGGAGCTCCCACTCCCGTGGAAAACAATGACACCCCCCCCCCCAAAAAAAATACCCCTGGGGGGTTCGGTCGTGATGCCCATTTAGGGGTCCCACCCAGCAGTGGCAGGTCTGGGAGATGCCACCTGTGGGCCGGGCTGTGGGTGGCCTCAGCCCTGTGGGGACCAAGGTCCCGCCTTGCTGTGTGTGGGGCCACAGGAGTGTCCCCACAACCCCTGGGTGCCCTAAACCCAAATTAGCCTCCACCCCCACCTCAAAGCCTCTTTTCTTCCCCTCGGGCCCAGGCGAAGCGAGGCGAGGTCCCACTCCCCGCAGCAGGAAGTTTGGCTTCCTCCCTATGATGGGAATTTCTCAGGGCCGGGGATGTTTGGATGTTCGCTCTGACACCCAAACGGGTCCCAACCGTGTCCCCACCGCTCAGCACCTCCTGCCACCACGGCAGTGCCAGAAGGACCTGGCCACCCAGGTCCTGTACCCCCACCCCCCCCCACCCCGACCCACACGTGTCGTTCCCGGGGGAGCCTCGCATAGCAGCGATTAGATCAAGAATGGCAAAAGCAACGGAGAAACGGTGAAAAATCCTCCAAAATTCCCTTTTGGACTCATTCGCGAGAGCCCTGCGGCCCCTCGACGTGCGGCGCTGAGGGAAGGCGACGCCAAATGTCCTTTTAGAGAGCGAAAGATTCCCCTCGGCCGGCTCGGCCGCGCTGGCTGCAGCGCCCGGGCTTTTTATAAACCCTCCTGCAGCTGAGGGACGGCACCAGAAATGCCAGCTGGGATGGGGGGGGGGGGTGGGGGTGGGAGGATAAGGAGTGGGAAAGGAGGGATAAGGAGTGGGAAAGGAGAACCGAGGCGGTTTTGGGTGCCGTGCCTGCCAGCAAGCCTCGCTGCTGGAGCTGCAGCAGAGCTCTCGGCGCACGTTACCTACATTTCTAACCCCAATTCTCTTGCCCCGTTCGAGGTCGCCCAAATTTCCCTTTGTTCTCCGGGGCAATTATTTGCTTTTTTTTTCCCCTTCCCTCCCCCAAACCCCTCACACATCTTAATAAATCTTTTCTTTGACCGCCTGATCTCCGACACTTAGCGCAGAGTGAGTCGCTTGGGTTTGTTGTTTCTTTTCCTTTCCCAGCCCCTTAAAACAGTGATAGGGGGGAAAGAAATTGAAACGAAATCCAGCCCTTTGGAAGGAAAACATAAACGTTCCCGACACCTTGGCAATGTGGTTTTACTTTATTGCATTACTTAGCACCTGATCAGCGTTTTTTTTTCGGTCATAGGAAAGCCATAAACCTCTTCCCCACCCCCCACCCCCCACCCCTCTCCTCGGAGCAGGTATTTTCCTTGCGACTTGCACATTCCACAGCCTCCCTGCGTCTCTCCTCGGCCCTTTCCTCTCCGATTGGAAAACTTCACACTTTTCCCTTTTAAAACACATGTGGAGAAGTGTGTGTGTTGGGGGGGGGGGGGGCGGGGAACGGCAGTGGAGGGACGAGGGGGAGAAAAAAGGTTAAATAAATAAATAGGTATAAAATTGGCCTCTCCTGAGGGGTCCTGCTTGGAGGAGGGAGGAGAGGGGGGAAATACCAGGGAGAAAATAAACTAAAATGCAATATCGATCTAAAATTGGCCTTTTTTCGCAGAGGATCCTGCTCGGAGAACAGGGAATGTGCCTGGGTAGGGCAGCTCGGGTGTGTTTCTGGTGCTGTTTAGATGAGGATTTGGGCGAAGGAGGGTCTGGAGCTCCGCGTTCGTTATCGGTGGAGCCGGAGCAGCCTCAGCTCCGCTAATGGAGGAGCCTGGATCTGGGTGGGCTCTTTGGGAGCGTTGTTCGGAGGCCTCGCTGGAGGAAGAGGTGAACTGGGGAGGGGGGCTGAACCCCACCCTAGGGAAGGGTTTGTGTTGGGTGGGATGGAGCCGTGGAATGCTCGGGGTACCCCTGGGGTACCACATCCTGGCTGCCTTTACAGCCCGAGTGTTTTACACCCGCCCCGAGAGCATCCCGCGAGCTGCCGGCGGTTAAGGTTGCCGCGGGATAACGAGGATCCGGGAGCACTAATTGCGCCGGGGTGGGAGCCGGAGCGGGCGGCGGGTGGTGAAAAGCGATCGGGGCCGGGGAGGCTGGAGGGGAGCGGAGGTCGCGGCGCTTTCCGGGAGGTAATTTGGGATACGAGCCTGGCGCGTGCGGCTGGGGCGGCGAGGGCGACGGACACGGAAACACCGAGCGGGCTCGGGGGGCCTCGGCTCCGGAGCCTCACGGAGAGGGGGGGGGGGGGGGGGGGATTGAAAGGAAACAGTGCGTATGGAGGTTTCCCACCACGAAGGGGCTCCCCAGGGTGGGCCAGCCTTGGGGAGGGGAGGGGGGGGGAGTAGGGGGGAGGGGGCCCTCGGCGTGTCCCAGCGCGGTGAACACGTGCCAAGGTGGCAGCGATGGCTTTGGGCATACCCCAGGGGCACATAGGTGGGACGAGGCGGGTGGTGGATGCCAGTCTTGGCCGGCAAGCACTGCTTGGAGTCGTTGAGAAAAGGTGGGGGGGGGGGCGGAGGGAAAGCCCACCCCGAAACTTCCCGGAGCTGCTTCTGAAACCCTCCTGCGGCGGAAAAGTTACAAAGGCAGAACCGAGCCCCGGAAAGAGCCCGGGACCCCCCAGCCTCCCCCTGCTCGGAGCCCCAAAGGCTGTCCGTGTTCCCCGGTGTGAACCCCCACCCAAACCTGGAGGCCCTCCCAGGAGCCCCCGGGCTGGGGGGGGGAAGCATGGCCAAAGCTCCCCATGTCGAATGAGGAGGAGGAGGAGGAAGGCGAGGGCTGACTGCGAAGGGTTATGATGGGATGGAGATGTAAATGCAGAGAGAAAATAGATACAAAATGGATTTAAATACGGGGAAATAAATACCCAATAGGTATAGAATAGATCTCGAAACAGAAACACATCCACATGTAGGGCAGAAATACAATTAAAGACAGGGGGGAAAATAGGCATAAAATACAGTTAAACAGATTAAAAATGGACATAAACCTCTTGAAGTATACATGAGAAGGTATAAATTAGATTTAAATATATGAAAAGCTATATAAAGTGGATTTAAATCTATAAAACCAGATAGGAGCTGCATTTAAACAGAGGGAAGAGAGCCATAAATTGCATTTAAATACAGAAGCAAAGAATTGTTTCAGCTGGAAAAGACCTTTAAGATCATTGAGTCTAGCTGTGGAATATATGAAATAGATAAAAATACTCTCAAATATTTATAAAATAGCTATGAATTGGATGAAAACGTAGAGAAAAGAGGTGCAGCTGTACTGAAATATCTGAAAAGAGATGGGTATTACATTTAAATATATACACAGGAGATGCAAATGCACTTAAATAGATTAAAATATATAAAAGCTGTGCATTTTCTATCTCTTTTGGTTGAATCTGTGTTAAAAAGAGATAGAAACGAATTGAAATATCTAAAAAAGAGGTCTATATTTCAATGTGGTTTCTACAAAAGCTGTAAATAGACTTAAACATCTATAAAGTAGATAAAAATATGCTTAAATACATAACTATAAATTTCATTTATATTTTTATATACATATATATATATATATATATATATATATATATATATATATATATATAAAATAGCTACAAATACACTTAAATGCCTACGGACTAGATATAGACTTAAATACCTAAACAATGTCTAATTGCCCTTAGCTGTACCCAAACCAGCTCCACCCTTCCTTGGACACCCTCTCGGGGGATCCATCTGATGCCACTCGAATGTTTTAACACCAACCCCCCTTCCTCTCCCCTCCCCCCGCCCCTCTGTTTCTCCGGCTGCAGACCCCGCGGTGATCTCCCCCCAGGACCCCACGCTGCTGATCGGCTCCTCGCTGGTGGCCACCTGCACGGTCAGCCCCGAGTCCCACTTGCGAGCCGAGGACCTGTACTGGACCCTCAACGGCCGGCGCTTGCCAGCCACCTCCTACACCGCCCTGGGTCCCACCACGCTGAGCGTGGCCCTCACCCGCCTCAACGGCTCCAAGCAGCAGTCTGGGGACAACCTGGTGTGTCACAGCAGAGACGGCAGCATCTTGGCCGGCTCCTGCCTTTACGTTGGACGTACGTCGGTGGCACCGGCGCGGTCGCACGTGCTGGGTTTGAGCCGGCACCGCCTGCTGGGACGTCCCCACCGGCCAGGCTGTGCCCGTGGGGTGGCCCTGGTGGAGCCATGGTGGGGGAGTGGGATGGGGGGTGGGGGTCCACGTGGGGTCCAGCACTGCAATTCCTGCCCGGATGTGCCGTGAGCTGGCCGCGGTTGCTCGATTTGAACCTGCTGGTGGTTTGTGCCTGGCCCCGCGGCCTCGGGCTCCAGGCAGCAGGCAGCAGAAGGGTGTTCTGGCAGCGCTGGAGGGGAGATGACTCCTGTCCGAGTCAATAATCGTTAGATTTTTATCTGGGGCTATTTTAAGGCCGACGTGCCAGGGACGCAGGCCGGGAACGCAGCTCGGGTTGGATTTTTTGGGTTGCTGTTGTTGAAAGAAAAACATCTCCAGGGCTAGGGGTGGGCACAAGCCTCAACCCCTCCAGCAAAGGCGTTTGCAGCCACGGGGATGGAGCCTTGGGGACTGTGGGGACTGTGGTGGCATCGCCTGCCGTGAGCGGAGGCTGCCTTTGGCTGCACTTTTTCATCCCACTCTGCCTCCTCTTTCTCTTTCCCTGCCCCAGTACCCCCAGAGAAACCAGTCAACATCACCTGCTGGTCCAAAAACATGAAGGACCTCACCTGCAAGTGGGCACCAGGGAACGAAGGGGAGACTTTCCTGCACACCAACTACACCCTCAAGTACAAGCTCAGGTGAGGTGCCTGCCTTCATCCCTGTTGTTCCTAAAAGTCCTAGAGGCTGGAGGGGGGAAGAGGATGCCCAGGGCCTCCTAGATGGTGCTGGGTCTCAGCCACCACGCCGTTTGCGTGCCAGGGAGGAGGGTGAGGGGAAGCAGTAACCCAACACCTCCCCAGCAGGACGCTGGTGGTGGTGAGTGGTGGATAAATGAGGTGCAGACCGCGGCTGTTTTGCTCTGGGAGTGGGTGAGGGTCGACCCGCGGCACCTGGCCCCAGCACTCGGTGCCCGCCCGCAGGTGGTACGGACGAGACAACACGTGCCAGGAGTACCACACGGCCGGGCCCTACTCCTGCCGCATCCCCAAGGACCTGGCCCTCTTCACGCCCTACGAGATCTGGGTGGAGGCGTCCAATCGGATGGGGGTGGCCGTCTCTGACGTCGTCATGTTGGACATCCTCGACGTGGGTGAGCAGTGGTGCCATGATGTCACCAGATGCCGGTGACCTCATGGAGGGGAAGCGGGCGAGGGTTCAGCGGTGGGATGCTGGGGAGGGGCCGCAGGAAATGGGCGATCTGTGAGCAGAATTGCTCCTAATCCAATTAGGCTTCCTCCCAGGTTGGCTTTTTCCGGGTTTTTTTTTCTGTCGGCATCCGCAGCTCCTTAACCCCTGCGGCCCCGCGGCGCTGCCTGCCCCAGTCCCAACAGCCTCTGTCCTGTCCCTACAGTCACCACTGACCCCCCGCCGGACGTGCACGTCAGCCGGGTGGGGGACCTGGAGGACCAGCTGAGCGTGCGCTGGAGCTCCCCACCGGCCCTCAAGGATTTCCTCTTCCAAGCCAAGTACCAGATCCAGTACCGGGTGGAGGACAGCTCGGAGTGGAAGGTGGGTTGGCATCACCTGCTAGTGGTGGCATAGGATGCTCGAGCACACCAGCGCTGCCATCTCCTCCTCCTCCTCCTCCTGCAGGTGGTGGACGATGTGGGCAACCAGACCTCCTGCCGCCTGGCTGGCCTCCGCCCTGGCACCGTCTACTTCGTCCAGGTGCGGTGCAACCCCTAT
The DNA here is from genome assembly GCF_015220805.1 of Pogoniulus pusillus. Classification (NCBI taxonomy): domain Eukaryota; kingdom Metazoa; phylum Chordata; class Aves; order Piciformes; family Lybiidae; genus Pogoniulus; species Pogoniulus pusillus. Next base: position 2,109,565 of record NC_087304.1, on the reverse strand, counting down.
GGCATCTACGGCTCCAAGAAAGCTGGCATCTGGAGCGACTGGAGCAACCCCACCGCCGCCTCCACGCCGCGCAGCGGTGAGTGCCACCACTCTCCTTTGCTCAGCAGGCAGCAGAGGCCAGCGCTGGGGTGTCCCCGCCCCAGTTCACACTGGACATGCCGGGGGTAGGGAGGGCCCTTCCCTGCCCCGTGCCCAGAACCCGATTTCTTACCAAGGACCGCCAGGAGCTCAGCTCTGGCAGCCAAAGCCCGCTCGTTTGCCCCTCTCCCACCGTTATTTCCAGCAGGGTGCTGATGAGGGGGGTCGAGGGCTGTCCCCTCGCGGTGCCACTGAGACCCCCTTGTGCCGGCAGAGCGAGCGGCGGGGGGCTGCGACCCTAAGGGCGGGGAGCAGAACACGACGCTGCGGCGGGAGCTGAAGCAGTTCTTCGGCTGGGTGAAGAAGCACGCGTACGGCTGCTCCAACCTGGGCATCAAGCTCTACGACCAGTGGCGTGTGTGGCTGCAGAAATCCCACAAGGCACGCAACCAGGTAGGTAAGGACCCTTCCACTCTTCTTTACCCCGCGGCGGAGGGGCCGGGGGGGTGTGGGGAGGTGACCCTGGAGAGGGCGGGTGGGGGCCGCAGGGAGCGGCAGCGGCGCAGGCTGCGCGGCCGGCGGCGACGCGGGGCTCTGCTCCTCTCCACAGGTTCTTCCCGGCGATAAGCTGTAGCCCGCGGGGGACCGAGCGCCAGCAGGATGCCACGGGGCGCCCGGCGTCCACCCGGGACCACTCGCGCCCACCCCGACCGCGCCGTGGGAGAGCAGGAAGAGGGCTGGGACAAAGTGTGGCCCTCCGGCCGCAGGGGATGGGATGGGGTGAGGGGAGGGGAGCCAGCAGCGGCACTCCCATAGGCGCTGTTGGCCCCAGGGGACCATGGGCTCCTCCCACTGCCGCTTGCATCCCACCACAGTGACGGGACCCCCCCCTCCCCCCCCCTCCCCCAAGCCTTGCTCAGCTCAGGAGGGGAGCGCAGAGGGCTCGCTCCTTAATCAGCAGCTAGAGAAACCTCTGGGATGAAAGGGGCTGCAGGGGCTTGCTGGGTGTCCCCCACCCTCAGCACAGCACCCCCGGGAAGCCATCGTGGCTGTTTTCTCCCGGGGGACCCACGTGCGAGCGCACAGCGGGGGCCAGTGCCCCGGGAAGCCAGGAGGGCTGGTTTTGAGGCTGCTGGGGTTTGCCCAGCGCTTGCTCCACTTTTGATTCAAACCAGCCTTATTTTGGTTCCATTTCAGTCAATTAGGAACAGATTTAAGCTTAATGCCAATAAACCTCTGAAACCCCACCGGGGGCTGCGTCAGCGCAGCGGCAGCAGCGCGCAGGGACGGGGATGCTGCGGGCAGCCAAGTGGGATTCATGCCCCTCATCACTCCATCCCGGGGCTCCCAGGGGCCCGAGCCCCGGAGTGGCACAAGGTGAAGGAAGTGGCACAAGCACTTTAGACCACACGACCCAATTGAGCTCCACGGGGCCAGGTTTATTTCTGGTGACCACAGAAAGGACACTTCCAGGGCACTGGAGCTGTCGTGGGGCTGGGGGCACAGCTGAGCTCCAGGAGGTGGTCTTAGGGGGGGCTGCTGCCCGTGGGGCTCCAGCTGGCAGCAAAGGGTCAAAGCAAGGTGGCCCCTTGGAACTGTAGGTTGGAGGTTTAACTTGAGCAAAGCCCCAGCTCAGCTGAAGCTGCAGAGAGGAACCAGCCCCACACCCAGGATTTAGAGGAACCCTTCTTCTGAAGGGGCTTCTCCGTCTCTTCCAGCCTGTGCTCCAGAGGAAGGGCTGGGGGAAGGTGCCCACCTTGGTGGGACGATGCGGGTGCCTGATGGCTGCCGCAGGAGCGGGCTGGGGCCGGCTGGGGCGAGTGGGGCCCCTGCTCCACGGGCTGGCCCCTGCAGCCGTTCCCACGGGGACAGCCATCACTCGGCTTCTTCCGAATCGTACTTGAGGTCCTGGAGAACTTCGCTGATTGCCTCAATGGTTTTAATTAGCCTAGGAGAGCGGATGGGAACTATAAATAAAGCCCATATGGAGAGTATTAGCCAGGCTGCCGCGCCTGCCCCGCGCTGTTTATGAAACACTCAGCCCGGGGAGGCCGAGGGGACCGCGGCCGTGCGGCATCGCCGAGCCCTCCCCGGGGCTGTGGCCGAGAGCGCTTTTGAAGGCACCATCTGGGCCCCCCTGGGCTGGAAGGAGGGGAAATGTAGGGAAAGGGGCTCCTGCTCCGGGTGAGGGGCAGATGCTGCCATCCCCAAACAGAGGGGAGAAGCACTTACTTGTGCTTGAGCTCCTGCACCTCCTGCTGATGGGCATCCACCTGGGGCTGGTCCTGTGCCTGCTGCCGGGCCAGCTGGAGCTGTGCTGTCTGCAGCGCGGACAAGGTGGGAGATGAAAGCCACCCCTCAAAGCAGCCCCAGCCCTGGACAGGGCACCAGTGGGATCCACCACAGCCTGGCACTCACCAGCTGCAGCTTCTCCTGCTCCCGCTCCTGGAGCCGGGCGAGGTGCTGGGCTAGGTCGGGGCGGGCGAGTTCGCCCCGCAGGCGCCCGGCGATGTCCAGCACCTCCCGGGAGATGCCGCTGAAGGCCACCGTGATCTCGTGCACCAGCTGCCGGTACCGCGGGAAGTCATAGTGGGGAGCACTGCTCAGGTATGCCTGGTGGCCCCTGGGGACAGGTGTAGTTAGGGGAAGAAGTAATCATCACCACACGTCACTGGGCACTGGGATGGCAAGAGCCTGTGGTGCCCATCCTGGTGCTGAACTTCCTTTGCCGTTCCGCCGCAGGCGGCAGAAGGATTTCCTGCCTGGATTTGGCAGCTCCTGGTCCTTCTGATGCCCAGCAGCTCCAGCCCTGGCACAGCACAGGCTGGGCAGATGCTTTTGGGGGAGGACTGGGTTATTTCTTCCCCTTGCCCTCACACCCACAGTGGGAAGCGCAGCAGCCCAGTGCCTCCTCCTAAAACTGACACAAGTGCCCCCCCTGCCAGCTGCAGCCCCTCAGCTGCTCCTCCCCACCAGCCTCGCCCCATCGGAATGCAATATCAGCATCGGGGGTTCGGTTCCTTACTGGGACAGGTGCCCACCCCTGTCCCGTCCCTCTCGGTGCCCGTCCCGCGATGCCGTACTCACTGCTCCAGCAGCCGGTATGCCTCGACCCGCTCGGCCTGCAGCTCCTGCAGCCGCTGCAGCAGCACCCTCACGGCCTCGCCCGTCTGCCAGGGGCAAGGGGGACAGCATGGCATGGCGGTGCCACGGGCGTGGCATAGTGCCCACTGCCACTAAGGGGGACCTTGCTCCAACGAACAGCCCCCCGGGGCTCCCAGACCGGTGCTAGGGCCTCGAGTTTCCACCTCCCAGTGTCGGTATGGGGAGAACTCAGCCCATCACCGGCATGCCCCGCAACCACCACGGATCGGCACCGGGACCTCCCTCCCCCCATTCCCACGTCCCTCTGCTTGGCTCCACGCCCACGCATCGGGACCCCTCATCCACGTGCACGCCACACCGATGGGCACCGGCGCAAGCAGTGGGCCGGCACCGGCATCCTCCCAACACCGGTGGGCAGGGAGGGCATCCCTCCCCGCTCCGTCGCCCACGACCCGGGACCCTTCCCGGCCAGGCGCACACGCTGCTGCCGCGCACCGGGAGGACTCCCCCCGCCCCGGCGCGTGCCCAGACCGACCCGGTCCCGGGACCCTCCGCACCACTCCTTACAGGAACCGGCCCAGCTCGGTGCCCACCCCGCCGCCCTGAGGACCCTTCCCCAACTCAACCCCGTGCCCAGCGTCCCTGATCGGCTCACCATGGCCCGGCCCGGCCCCGCCCGCAGCGCGCAGGCCCGGCGAGGAGCGGGGGCGGAGCGCAAGAGCCAGCGCAGCTCCAGCGCCATCTGCAGGCGCCCACCGGTACCGCCGCCGGGTGCCCAGCACCCACCGGTCCCCTCCCGCAACGCCAGGCATCCTTCCATCCTTCCATCCTTCCATCCATCCATCCATCCATCCATCCATCCATCCATCCATCCATCCATCCATCCATCCATCCATCCATCCATCCATCCATCCATCCATCCATCCATCCACCCACCCACCCACCCCCCAAACCCACCCCCGCCTTCGATTGTAAACGGTGCCCGTTTGGGCAAGAAACAAAACGCCACAGGGCCGAGTGCGCTGCGATGCTTTATTGAGGGCCCGGCCGGCGCCAAGCTCTACTTGACCTTCTTCTTGGGGCGCAGGTTGTTGGTGTGGCCACACTTCTTCTTGCGGCAGTTGACAGCGCGGGGGTGCAGGCGGGCGTAGCACCTGCGGGGGCGACACACACAGGTCACCGAAGCCTCCTTTCCCCGGGTGCGAGGCGCCGGGAGCAGGACGCCCACCCCGCGGAGGAGGGCACAAGGGGAGCAGGGGACGTACTTGCGGCAGATCATTTTGTCACAGTTGTACTTCTGGGCGAGCTGGCGCAGGGAGGGCTCGATGATGCCCCCCCGCAGGCGCAGGACCAGGTGGAGAGTGGACTCTGAAACAAGGAGACAAAGTCACAGCGGGGGCGGCAGCAGCTGGCGCCCCCCCGAAGTGCAGCCCGGGACCCCGGGGGTACCTTTCTGGATGTTGTAGTCGGCGAGGGTGCGGCCATCCTCCAGCTGCTTGCCCGCGAAGATCAGTCGCTGCTGGTCGGGAGGGATGCCTGAGAGAGAGGGAGAAAGCGTCACGGCAAGGCTGGCGACGGCTGTCCCGGGGCGGCGGCAGCCCGGTCCCGCCGGTACCTTCTTTATCCTGGATCTTGGCCTTTACGTTCTCGATGGTGTCGTTGGGCTCCACCTCCAGGGTGATGGTTTTGCCCGTCAGCGTCTTCACGAAGATCTGCATCTTGGCACCGTTCGCGTCCTGAGAAGAGCGGCGGCCACGTCAGCCCCGGCCGGGCCCTCACGGCAGGCCCCGGCGGCTCCACCACCTCCCCCCGCCCAGGGCCCCGCCGCCGCCGCCTCCACGCCTGCCCCCAGCCGGGCTGCGGCACTTCGACCCCGCGATCCCGCTCCCGGGCCAAGTCCCCTGCCACCCTATCCCGGCAGGCAGACCCCTCCCCGCCCGGTCTGGGCCCAGGCCCCGCTCCCGGCCCGGAGCCGCCCGCGCGCACCCGCCGCCTCGCGCTGAGAGAACGGGCACCGGAACCGGAACTCGGCCGCGGGGCGCTGGAGCCGCCGCAGTGCGCAGGCGCAGGCCGCTCCGCTCCGCTCCGCCCCGGCCGGCAGGCAGGCCCCCGGGAGGCACCGCGCCCCGCCCCGCCCCGCCGCGTCCCCGCTGCTCCGGCGCCTGGCCTCCGGTCGGTCCCTAGGCCCCGGGACCGATTCCACGGCCGTGAGCATGGGCCCACGCCGCTCTCAGCGCCTGCAGACCGGCCCCAGGCTCACACCCCGGCCCTAGGAACGGCTCCCGCTCCGCTAAAGCGTCCCCGCAGCCTCCGCACTGGGACTGTGCTGCCCCCCCCAGCCACAAGCTCCTCTTGGCCCCAGCCCCGTCAGCTCCCCGCCCCGGGCGGCAGCCAGGCCGAGCCTCTGCACACCGGGAGGGTGCAGGGAGGAGCGGGCCCGGGCCGCGGCAGGCAGCCATAGGATCATAGAATCAACCAGGTTGGAAGAGAGCTCCAAGCTCATCCAGTCCAACCTAGCACCCAGCCCTATCCAGCAACCAGACCATGGCACTGAGTGCCCCATCCAGTGCTGCGGCGAGACGCAGGCAGGCGCCGAAGGCAGCCCGGCTCAGGCGCCTCCTGCGGGCAGAACCTGCGGCACGGCCAGCACAGGGCTTCAGCAGCACAAACCTGCAGCAGAGCTGGAGCGCAGGTGGGACCCCCAAACCCAACACTCCTGCATCCCCAAGCAGCTCTTCTGTGCCGAGGGCTGCATCCGAGGCGGGGTTTTGTTGCACAAAGGAGGAAGGACAAGAGGCGTTTCAAAGCCACGCTTTACTTAGCCACCCCGCAGCGAGGGGCAGGGTTTACACTCCGGTGGCAGCGCAGAGGCAGGACACCACCACCCTGCTGCCCTCGGCCCTCACTGCCCTCTTTTCCCCCACCCCCTTCCGAAGGCAAAAGAAACACACAAATATAAATACAGGATAGAAAGTTCTGCAGGAGCTGCACACTCAGTCCAGGCCCTCGGCCGTGTCTTCGTCTGTGAGACTCTGTCCGTTGACCGCCGGCAAATCGTAGTGGCCTTGGGATAGGTCCTCAAACTCCTGACTCGTGGTGGGGGAGATGATGTCGGGGCTGGTGTCACAGGACTCGGTGCTCTGCTCAGAGGTAGCGATGGTGGTCGTCGTGCTTTGGGGGACGGGGTCGAAGTCGTCGTCGTCTTCCAGGATGGGAGATTCGTGGATGTCTGGAAGGGAAGGCGCAAAGCTGAAGTGCTGCTGCTGCTGCGACGCGAGACGAGGCGCCGCCGGCGTGACACCAGGTAGGAGAGGTGCCCCAGCACGGCAGTTGGCTAATTGCTGCCTTTAAGTGTTGCCTGCTTGGGGCAGAAATCAATGGGAAAAACTCGACGAAAAATAAATCAGCAGCTGCTGGAAACCTGCAGCTGCTTCTAAGGGCCATCGGGCAGCTTCCCAGGCTTGTCAGCACAGCAGCCTGGGTGCCCCAGGGGCTTCTCCTGAAAGCCACCTCTTGTGTCCTTAGGAAAAGGGACTTTTTGGGAAGGAACCCGATAGAAAACCTGCATCAGAAAGAATGACTCACTGCTGAAAGCCTCCGGGTACTGCTTTGCCAGCTTGCCTTTCAGCGTCCTGGGGAGGAGAGAGCAGGGTGAGTCCCCGGGGAAGCAGATCCATCCGATCCGAGCTGCCCGACCAGCTCCCGCCCTCTGGACGTGGCAAATCAATCCCTGGGGGTTCCCTGAGGCTCCTGCCCAGACCCCATCCGCATACCAGGCATTCCTTCATCTCCTGCTTGTGTAAGCCATCCCTCCCACTGCCCCAGAGGGGCTCAAACCACCCTGGCTGGAGCAGAATCCAGAAATCCCAAAGCTCTGACCTGTGCAGTTCTTCTCCTGCTGCCTCCACGTGCTGCTGAGCCACACATATCCCCCTCTCCACCCAGGTTTCCACTTTGAGCTCCTACACTTTAACACCCCCAGGGCCCACCCAGACCTTGATGAGACGCAGCAGCCTCTCCACTGCCTGCCTCCCCACCAGCAGCAATGTCCCTCTTGCCCACCGGATCCTCCGGAAGATGCTGTCCAGATCCTTCTTCATTTCCACCAGCGTCTTGGTGTGGTGCAGGAAACGCTCATGCATCTGCTGCATGCGCACACTGGAGAGGTTGTTGAAGTTGAGCAGCATCTCGTTGGTCTTCTCAAATCGATCCAACCTGCACAGAGGAAGCAGACCGAGCTCAGCAAAGATCCCAGCAGGTTCCCGGTGCTGGTACCAGGATCCCTCGGGGGTCAGTTTCCCCAGGACTCACATGTTCTTCTGGGCCAGGATGATGGCGTTGACGTCCTCAGCATTGACCATGCCCAGCACCCGCCCGCAGAAGACCTGCGAGGCCGTGGGCTCCATCGCCACCTGCGGGACCGCGAGGAGCAGCTCAGCCGGGGGACGAGAGCCTCCCGCGCTCCCGGGACCGGTGAGTGGACTCGCTCTGCCATGCTATGCCGCCGCTACCGGAGCTAACACGCACACACACCTGCCCAGTCCTAAGCCAGCCCCACGCGCACCCACCACCGGTTAACAGGGCCCCCCTTGCCCGCCCACCGCCTCCCGGTAGAGCTGCCCCGGTACCGCGCTCCTTTGAGGGGACGCGGTTGCAGGCCTGGGCCCAGACCCCTCCCCGTGACCCCGGAGACTCCCGCCGGCACCGCCCGCGCACCCAGCGGAGTGTGTCCTGCCGCTTCACATGACGGGAGCGGGAGCGACACCGGCAGCCGCACCTCGCTTCCGGGTGCGCGGTCGCGTCGTGCGTGACCCTGAAACGTCAGCGCGTCCCTAGCGTCACGGCACCGAGCCGGAAGTAGTGGCGGCTGGCGAAGCGGAGAGGTTCGGGACCCCCACTCACTACCGCCCCTCCACCTCCTCTCCCCCACCCCAGAGTATCACGGAGCTACCCCAGTATCAGCATTGAGATCCCTGAGCGCCCCCACGCCGTGACCGCACCGCCCGGCCCCGCCACTCAGTCTCCGCAGCCCCTTTAAGACGGCTCCAAGCCCCTCCCAGCGCTCCGCTGACAGGCGTTCTCCTCAGCCAATGGCGTCAGGGCAGCGGCTGCTGTCAGGCCAATCGCAGCGGCGGGGCGGGGCTGGCGGCCGCGGGCTCGCGGGGCAGGTAGGCGCGGCGGGGGGCGCGCGGCCGTTGCTAGGGGGATTCCCAGCGCGTGACGGTGACGTGGGGGTCTCGCGGGCGGGGGGCGACCCCTGGCGGCAGGGGCTGCGCGGGGGGGCCCCTCCCGGTACCGGCCCGGGGCCGCCGCTCTTTCTCTCGAGGCCTTTTCCCTCCCCGTGGCCGCGTCTCTAGCCCCCAGGGCCGGTGGGATCTCCCTGGCCCGAGCCACGCATCGCCCCCCGGCGGATCCCGGTCCTGGCTCCCGGTGCTGGCCGGGCTCGGCAGCCGTGTCTCGTCCTCTCTCCAGTAAGTCTAGGCCTGACCTGCGTCCTCCCTCGCCTCTCCAGGTTGCTCCGCCGCGATGGCCTCCAGCGGGGAGGAACGAAGGAGCAGCTCCCCGAGCCGGGCAGGCACCGGCACCGAGCCATCATCGACGGCTGACTCCACTCAGCTGGACACGACGGAGGATTTCGAGGTCCTGGAGGAAGAAGAGGACGACGACGACCTGAGCGAGCTGCCTCCGCTGGAGGACGTGGGCAGGCCGCCCGCGCCGCCGCAGGAGGACGCTCAGCCCGCGGGGGAAGCAGCAGAGGACCCCCAGGAGTGGCTCGATGTCCTGGGTAGGAGCCTGGGGCAGGAGGGCATTGGGCTCGCAGGTTCCCTGCGGCTCCACCAGTGTTCCCCACACCGTGGAGGCCAGGCAGGGAGTCGGAGCAGGGTGTCAGGAGGGAGACTTTTCTTTCCTAGTCATAGCCTGACCCATCTCTGGTTTCTCCTCGCCCAGGGAGCGGCTTGCTCAAGAAGAAGACGCTGGTGCCGGGGCAGGGGGTGGACACTCGTCCCCGCAAGGGCCAGGACGTGACCATCCGGCTGAAGGCCACCCTGGAGGATGGCAGCGTGGTGGAGGAGAATCCTGCCCTCACCTTCACACTGGGGGACTGTGATGTCCTGCAGGTCAGGGCTGGCTGGGAGTATGCTTGCTCAGCTTCCTCTCCTGAGAGTGCAGGGAGGATTTGGGGTTGGTGATGGCCCCGTTCGAAGGTCAGAAGCAGCATCTCTGCCTTTGCTTAAGCTCCTTCCCTGTCATGTGGTTCCTGCAGGCCCTGGACCTATGTGTGCAGCTCCTGGAGATGGGGGAGACAGCTCTGATCCAGTCAGATGCAAAGTACTGCTATGGCGTTCAGGGCAGGTGAGCTGAGAGGGCTGAGTGGAGCAGA